>NW_013666378.1:34136-41670 GCF_000517525.1 Limulus polyphemus | reverse complement strand
ATGTACATTCGTTTGATATCAATGTTATTCCATTTTCCCCAGTTTGTTTGTATTTTTGTTAACAAACATAATAGTAACAAATGTTCATTGTGGTAAACGAAATAATAATATGATCTAAGTAAGAATTGTTTGTTTGTTTTTCTTCCCGATTTGTAAAAAATCGTTACATGATAGAAAAAAAAATGAATATTATTTTCGAAATCTGCGTTACTGAATTATGGAAAATCCGTTATTAAAACCAAAACAATTTTTATGAAGTTTAAATTCGCAGACCTGTGTAACTAGCAAGAGAAATAAAAAAAAAAAAATCGGCTCAAAATGTAAAGCAAGAAAAATGTTGATTTTTAAAATAAAATGTTTGAAATATGTCAAGTTTGCTTGTGTTCTCGGAAGTTTCAGTACTTAATTATGTTTTATTTTTATATCCAAAATATACTATTGATTTTATCAATTGCTGTTAACTCGCTCATATATGGTATTTTCAGCTTAGGCCCGGCATGGCCAGGTGGATAAGGCGCTCGACTCGCAATCTGAGGGTCGCGGGTTCGAATCCCCGTCCTACCAAACATGCTCGCCCTTTCAGCCGTGGGGGGCGTTATAATGTGACGGTCAATCCCACTATTCGTAGGTAAAAGAGTAAGTAGCCCAAGAGTTGGCGGTGGGTGGTGATGACTAGCTGCCTTCCCTCTAGTCTTACACTGCAAAATTAGGGACGGCTAGCGGAGATAGCTCTCGTGTAGCTTTACGCGAAATTCAAAAACAATACAACAAGAACAATTTTCAGCTTGAATAACGCCTTATAAAAAAACTCGGGCTAAACAGCCAGATTAGATACTCTTAAGGTTCACACACCCCTAATTTAGAACTTCTGACCAGAGAGAGGGGACAAATGGTTAGCAACATCTGACACATACCCAGCTATAGATTAGGATAATGTAATGCCACCACATATCGTGTGTCGAACTTTGGACCTTCAAACCACAACCCGGCATGTTAATCACAAGATGAAATTATGGTAATTATAATTGTTTCTTTTTTATACCAACAAAATTGAGAAAAAAACATCTTGGAAGATTTCGGGTTGATAAAGGATTTTATATAAAGGACTTAAGAAGATATAAAACAAATGATGTTGGTTTGGGTTCTATTTCTGATGCTCATAAGTTTTACGAAATAAATAAAAAAATCCTTATAATTTTTATTTTATTGTAATTAAGTGAAGTGAAATGAAATAATTGTCATTAATCGACACAATGTTGTTTCCAAAATTTTGCTTTAATAACGTTTGTTTTCTGAGTTCTAATGACATTCTTCCACAACAAAACTATCCTGAAAACTGATATTTTTTATTTCGGAACATTGTATTAAATCGTGAAATAAACAATATGAGTTAAAGAAAAATTGATTTACCTTGTGGTAGTATTGGATAACTGAAATATTCATGAATGCTATCCTTCCGTAACCAGTACAGAATATACTTAGTGCAGTTGTTCTACATGTTGTAACATTATTGTTAACTGAATGTTAAAATGTCATAACATGGACTAGTCGTATTACTCGGGTAAAAACTTCATATATCAATAGCTAGAAACTCATCACTTATGCCGTGTGCCTATACTCCCTTGGGAAGGCGAGCCTATTTCAAAGAGTAATTCAGATACTTGTACAAATTGGTATGAGTTGAGGTTTTCTTCCCATATAAATGTTATATAAAATAGACGATGACGTAATTAATGTTTTGTGTGAACTTGCAATGGTAAATTAGAATTCCTATTGCCTTTGTCCCTATTCCATGTGCACGTGCGTAAGAGAAACCTCCACTTTATTAAGCAGTATGGTCAGTATAGAAGGCGACCAGTTTGAAAAATCCACAAACCTTAAAATAAAAAAAAATGTTCATTTGTTAACTTGTGCCTTTCTGTTTCTTTGCTGTCTTTGTTTGACTTATTGTTTGTATAACATTCCCAGAATCTGCATTTTTCAGATACTTTTTTACATGTCAGCTCAACCTCAATGTAACTGAATACCACAGTGACTAAATTGTATCAATCTTATTTATGTTTTTCATTACTGATAATAGTTAAGGCTACGTTGGCGATTTATACCACTCTCCATATCCAGTCTATACAATCATCTTACTCTTGGTCATTTTTGTGATTTATGAAAACAAAGTCAAAAGTCTAAATTTGACCCATTCTAGGAGTGTTACATTATAGGACTGCTGGACACAAAGTTCTCCTTTGCTGAAATTCAAAAAGCTTACAAGGTACGAAATTTTAGAACTTAAAGGAAGGGGTATCTTCAGTAGTTTAAGTGTATCCGCAACAAAAGGAAAGGTGTGATGCTGGCAGAGGAAAATCAAGCTAGTACACAACTGGGTAACAATCCCACTCCAGAAGTAGTGAAGAAATTTAAATAACTTGTCCCTTGAAGTAACCAAGAGCATCGTGGACCATTGCAACTAAAGTTCTTTCAACTGATCTTGGAACTATGAACAAGATAATTCACACGAATTTAATCATACAAAATTCACAGCCAAATGGAAAATCAACTGTTGAACACTATACGAGTGATATTTGGCATGTGACAAATGGAAGGATGTCATCACACTAGACAAAATTATTTGTTCTGAAGACGTCTTGGCAATTTATATCGTCCTATCAGTGATACAACATTACAAAAAATGGAACAGAATTTATAGCAAAAGTTTCTCCATGGGATTTATGGTAGTTACAGGTTACAGCTAAACTGGTAAGTTGAGAAAAATGTCAAGGTAACTTTCTACATATTATCAGGATAACGTGCTTATACCACAAGGAAGCAGTGTCCTTTTATGGGCTGGATTCTAGTAAGGTATGAATGATTTCATGAACACAAGACATCCAGCCACACATCCAAATCAACATGCTAGTTTTGCTACCAGTGAAAAAGGTAATTCATGCTATACCTTTCATAGAAATCTGTCATGAACCTCTGTGTCGCTGGGTTGTTGAAACGGGTCTTCAGAAGCCATCATCTGCACGTGATTGACGGATTTTGTAAAGCAGGTGAAGAGAGAAACAACATGATTTTAATGTGTTGCACAGAAGTTTCCTGCAATGGAAATTGCACTGCAGAGCAATCGTTCGTAACCAGAGCTAATACATAAAACATCATTGATGGTGGAAGAAGTGGCTGTAAAACCTAGGCACTCATCCTTGTATTGCTACCATAGATCGTGAACACCCTTGGGAAGTAAACGATCTCGGTACTGGCAGTACTCTTCGCATTATCCAGGAGTGTTGCGTTTCTAACTCATATGGAATTTTTAATGAAAGTAAATTACTTAGATGTTTTTCTATCTCGTATATTTATAAGAATAGGGCAATGCAAATATATTTAAGATATTTTGTGGTTTAAAAAATGTTAATCTTATTGGATTGAAAAATATACTTACCAGGATTTAACTGATATCACATTTACGTTTACCATTATTCAAAAGTAAAAATAAATTTGTAATTAATAAAAGTCCATACACATTTTATATCACAATTATTTATTACTGCAAAACAATGATATTTTGCTACATGTTTCGACCACGTTCGTTTGGGTCATCAGGCAGAATAAAAGCAGACAAGACAACAGTATGTAAATTATATATAAAAACTCGTTCTTAGAATACGTGGTGCATATCTCCAACAAACTTTTGGTTTAAGTGAAATTTTGGTAGAACACTGGTTACAAATTGATCCATAAAAATGTCACAAAGTAAAGGGGGAGGGGGAGATCCCACAGATTTTATTATTAATCAAGTTTCTATTTATATTTAAACAAAACTAACTATATGTATAACCTGTAGCTAAATTGTATTTTATAAACATCATACATAAAACCAAAAACACTGAAAGTGTATGTAGTGTTATTTTACATTTTCGCAGTGAATGCTAAATATGATTCTTAGTGGTCCTTAATGCGATAAGAGGGGTGTTATAGTTCAGCGTGTATTGAAATGTTCTTAATGCTGTAAAAGATTTTGCGCTTCTAATAAGTTTATTGTTTAATGCACAGATATTGTTAATGAGTTATCTACGATAGATTTTACAAGGTTCCTAGGTGGGTCGGCGTTAAGTTTACTGATTTGCAACACTAAAATCTGAGGTTCGATTCCCCACGGTGCATACAGCAGATAGCTAAATGCGGTTTTGTTCTAAAACTAATAAACAAAACAAAGGATTTTGCTTCATGTAATTATGTTTATGTTACTGGAGAAGTTATTGTGTTATAACAGGACAATGGCTTTAGTGTAAGGATCATTTAGATATAATAGCTACTACTGACGTTGAATTTGTTATGCATATCTTGCTTGGAATTTAAAGATAAATGACGCGACGTGACCTAGTGGTTAGATTGCTGGACTACAGATCAGAAAGGTTGAAGGTTTGAGGAATGATATGCCATTAAACACTCTATTCATTTTCAGCTGTGGAAGTGTTATGAATGTGACAGTCACTCCAGCTATTCGGTCAAGAATATTCATGTAGATGACAATTGCTGCCCTTCCTCTGGTCAGCAGGTATAAATAAAGGATCTCTAATCTGGTCGTTTAGATTTAAAATTCCAAATAATGATGGTAAATGACGTTTGGTAGAGACCGAGAATTTTAAGTCCTTTATATCCAAACTACAGGTGGCTCCAGTTCATCGAAGATTTAAGAACAGTAGATTAACTGTTTGTAATGCCTAGTTTAAAGTAAATCTGTAGACTATTATAATACAGGAAATGCAGGGTACATTGTGAAAGTAGGTGGACTGTATTTTATAATGTTTTTTCAATTCATGAAAACTTCATTTATCAGCATATCAACTTTATCTGTTAAACTAAAGAACTGTTAAAACTCTAGACTCAGTATTAGTTTACAATAAAGACTAAATTTACTTTCAAAAACAAATTTTTATGGACATGCATTTATATAAAATTGACAATTTAATATGGTACATCCAGATAAGTTTTACATGAAACATACTTTTAAGCCAATTTATATTTACTAAAACAGTTTGCGAAGCGTCACCTAGAGTGAAAGAAGTAAAGCTTCGTATTAGAACCTATAAAGTCATCGCTGACACGCTGTTCTTTCTCTGTTGACGAAGGATTGTGGAAAGTAGATGTAGTATTTAAATCAATAATAATCGCCATAACTATCTACATTTCATTTCCAAAGAAATTATAATTCAACATGGTACAGAAAAAGGTAAGTGTTGAAGTGAATATTTGTTAGCAGATATAAATTATTACAGATGTATTTAATGATTTGATATGCTCTATCTCTTGCAATAACTTGAATAAGACGCATGATTTGTATCCGCTACATTTCACTATTGATGTAATTTCAAATATTTTTTGTTTACTACAAATGTGCTTATACCACAGAAATATTAAGAAAAGAGAAACAAAAAATCGTAAATAGTAAAAAATAGAAAGCTGGGCAGAAGATTCTTTTGTCCTATTCTTAATCGTATGAATTCACGCTCATATGCGCAGGCTTAGTAAGCTGTAAGCAATGGTTTATCATTAAGTCATTGGACGACAATTGGCAAGTTTAGCTTTAAGTTTATTCAGTTTATTGTCATAAATAGTTTTTAATAGTTATACCCTGTTTGTTTTACCCACAAGATTCATTTGTATTTGTAACGATGTTGTACTTCATTGGGTTCATTATCTTATGATTCATTGATTGATAAGTTGTATAAATTTATAAATACAAAATATACCATGATTTAAAAACTAGAATATGTAGAAATGGAACGAAGTCAAAAGTTAGTATTTTAGTGAGACTTGAAACGTAATTTGTAAAGTGAAGGGATAAGTTTTTTTTTTTTCCTGATTAATTACTCAAAAAATATTGAATGAAAAATAAAATTGAATATCTTGACAATTTATGAGTTTAAAATGCCGAATATATATTGGGGTATATTTTTGTCATAAAATTATAATCTAAAGAATGTGAACGGTATTAAAATCTTGTTGTATAGGTTATAGCAGACCTGATCCTAAGTAAATCAAGAAACATTTATTCTTTAGATAAACTAAGTAGTACAAAAATTAAAGTTTAATATGCAAGTACGTAAGTCGGTATCTTAATTATATAAACAAAAATAAAATCTTGGTAGGTGAAATTTGTTGCCAAAAGAATGTGAAATACCTGAGAAAGTATTACTTTTGAATATATGTACAGATAAAAGGAAAGAAAGGAAAAAAGAAGATTGCTTCTGCACCTCTGGCCACTAAAAAGACCGAAGTGAAGAAGGTTGTCAACCCGCTGTATGAGAAGCGACCACGTAACTTCGGGATTGGTGAGTAGCTAGTATGCCAGTGGCAAATGGCCGATGATGCTTGGTTCGTACCAGCTAGGTCCTAGCTGCTAATAAAGACGCTTTCATCTTCAGGTAGGAAGTCTCGCTGCACGTTTTTGAGAAAATTGGCAGTTTAATGGTGGGGATTGTGAAATAGTTTTTGTAAAGAGTAAATATTTTAGCAATTTTTTTGTGTGGTTTTTTAACATGTTCTAAATACAGAAGTGTTATTGTGTATTATATGGATGTGCGTAAATCGGGTTGTATTCTTCATCAGGTCAGAACATCCAGCCCAAGCGTGATCTTAGCCGCTTTGTGCGATGGCCTAAATACGTTCGCTTGCAGAGACAGAAGGCTGTTCTCTATCAGCGACTTAAAGTACCTCCCCCCATCAACCAGTTTACACAGGCGTTGGATCGGCAAGTAGGTAAGTTGTCGTGATTTCTTTAATAACGAGTTTTTTTTATTATTAATACTCGAGTTTATAGCGTCAGTTTAAAATAGTTCCGAACGTTATCGTAGTGATTCGTTACTGAAAGTGGCATTACTTTAATTAACAGCCACACAGTTGTTTCGCTTGCTGGATAAATACCGTCCCGAGTCGAAACAGGCCAAGAAGGCTCGTCTTCGTCAGAGGGCCGAAGAGAAGGCTGCGGGGAAGGAGGATGTTCCGACAAAACGTCAGTTAGTGGTGCGTCAGGGGTGCAATACGGTCACGACCTTGATAGAGCAAAAAAAGGCCCAGTTGGTAGTTATCGCCAACGACGTTGATCCGATCGAGGTAAATTTCTAATTGTTTTGATATTTAGTCTTCTCTCGTTAATTAGCTGTGATGTTTTGTGAATTTCTTCACCTGATTTTTTTTTGTGTGCTGATAACGCGAGATTAACACTGAGCTTGTAATAAATAATGTTAAGTTTATCCGATTCATTGCGACATAAGAACGCGTTTTGAACGTTTATTGTTTTTAATCTATTAGTTGGTGCTTTTCATGCCCTCCCTGTGCCGTAAAATGGAAGTTCCTTATTGTATCGTGAAGAACAAGTCTCGTCTTGGTCGTGTGGTGCGGAGGAAGACGTGCTCGTGCTTGGCTCTCACCCAAGTCAAATCGTATGTTTTTAAAATACCATTTTTATTAGTTCTTTTAGCACAAGTAATTAAAAATTTTATATAAAACCTGCGTGTGTTTATAAAATACTCTAAAT
>NW_013666378.1:30532-33512 GCF_000517525.1 Limulus polyphemus | reverse complement strand
TAAATTTTAAAAAAATTATGATTGCGTATTTTAAATGTTCTAAATTTTAAAAAAATTATGATTGCGTATTTTAAATGTTCTAAATTTTAAAAAAAAATTATGATTGCGTATTTTAAATGTTCTAATTTTAAAAAAAAATTATGATTGCGTATTTTAAATGTTCTAAATTTAAAAACAAAAAATTATGGTTGCGTAATTTAAAAAATGTTTACAAAAGGTGCTATGATGTTTTGAATTTCTTCACCTGAAATTACAATGTTGATTTAAAACGAGCTTTTTAAATCTGAGCACATTATTTACATATTGGTAAATTCTGGTTGAATTTCCCGGGGTTATAATATAATATCTTACATTTTCAGGGAGGACAAGACCTCACTAAGTAAACTGGTGGAAGCCATTAAGACCAACTTTAATGATCGTTATGACGAGGTAAGTAATTTACTGGACATTATTAGACCTGTTACTGTTCATTCATTAAAGTATAAGCTGAACTTGGTAAATAATTTTATTAAGTTTAAATAAATTGAAATTTAATATGTTTGGGTTTATATTTAACTGGTTGAAGTAATAAGTAATCTTGACATAAATTACTTGTTTGTAATGTTTTTTCTCTCCTCCATTATAGATCCGCAGACACTGGGGAGGTGGCATGGTTGGCTCTAAATCTGCAGCCCGTATTTCCAAAATAGAGAAAGCCCGAGCCAAGGAAATTGCCCAGAAAGTTGGATAAGATTAAATCTGGAGGAAGCTTTAAAAAATGTTTCTTTGAATAAAAGTTGATATATTGAAAATCTTCATTTTGGGGTATTGGAAATTACTGAATTTGAGTTTAGGGTAATACCTACCCTTAAAACTGGGTGACTTTACGTGCTGGGGAAACTTTTAACCTTCAAGCTGTAATTTTCTTTATTAGTTGTGTTAATTAATAACTCGTTTTAAAGTTTTTGATTCAAGCTATGTTTACAAAGAGCATGTGTATCAATTTTCATTCCTCAGTAAAGGTAAAGTGTTAAAACAGTTGATGTATCCCTGTCACATTAATTACGAGTGTTCAGAGATTGTATATATACTGAACTTGAAGGGTGTAAGTTTCCTGAACATGCCAAGTTTGCCGACTGCTACCCTAAAGTTTTTACTTACTTGTAGTGTTTTAACATTCAGTTAAGGAAACGTACACATTAAATCTTTTAAAGGTTTATCTTTCTAATACACAGTTATGTTTCAAATATAACTAGGTTTTTGAAACATTCACGAAAAAAAGTGATTTGAACTGACTTCTACTGACATGTTAAATACGTTTAACAGAATGTCGGCCAAAATCAATAGTTGATAGGAAGATATTAACAGTGTTTTGAACTGACTTCTACTGACTCATTAAATACGTTTAACAGAATGTCGGCCAAAATCGGTAGTTGACAGGAAGACATTAACAGTGTTTTGAACTGACTTCTACTGACTCATTAAATACGTTTAACAGAATGTCGGCCAAAATCGGTAGTTGATAGGAAGACATTAACAGTGTTTTGGGTGGAGTTAAACATTTTCCATTCAATAGTCAGTTGCTTGCTATCCACTAAATAATACTGACCTTGATGCAAAGTCAGAAGCTGTATTGATCGTCGCCTGTTCCTAAGTAGGTGTTTGATCACCATATTATACTTTACAAAATGTCAACGGGAAAGTTTTGTAGGAGCGCGACAGATTGTGAATAAACATATCCATAATGATGGGATAGCTAGGGCATAGAAATTTATTAAAGTACAGGTTATGTATTTTTTAATGTAATATTGAATGTTTACTTGTCTCGAGATTCTATTTAGTACGTGATTGTGCGGGTAGATGGCACTGTCTTCAATCTATGGATGTGGTAGTGTCGAACAGAAATAAAACTAATCACGAGCAACATGAGTACAATTTGTGTCAGCGGAACGTTATATACTCATTTTCTCCGTATTCAATATTATGTTTTGATGATAGTAAATCATTAGTAACGTTTTAATTTTTAGGCACTGAAATTAATAGAGTACGCCTAATTTTAACCATTGAATTACAGAATACTCGTACTGCCTAACTCAAAACAATTAAATTTATTTTTTACTGTACAATTTAAAAATAGCAGTCTGACAACAATTTACTTGCAAACTGACACTAAATATCGAAGATCATTGAGCGTGTTAAGTTTTAGCACAGTAAGCTGTGTCACGATAATCGAACCCTGGATTCTAGCATTGTAAGTTTAAAAACCGATTAACCAATTGGGTGACTCGTACTTCGTTGGAATTGGAAACTCGGGATTTCAGTGGCAATGAATGAATATCGGGGAAGTTAAAACATAACTCGTAAGTCAACATTATTGTATTTTTTCTATCTCAGTCGGCCTAATGAGATATGGTTTTGGACTAACAAAACCCGATTTTTAGCACAAGTGAGGCATGACACTAAGATATCTGCGGACACGGCACTGGATGTAGCTGAGTGTGGTTGAAATTAAAAAAAAAAAAAAATTAAGGCTTAAAATACAGTACGTTTAATACTATCTTCACTATAACTGCATTTCAGCAGCTTAATCAAAAAGGCTTTTACCATAATTGTTATTGGGTAATTCGTCAGAATAGAAACAACTAAGCCAGATTTTACGAACCTCACACCATCGGACCCTTGCGATGCCGAATTTTTCCAAAATGAAGCCTTCATTGTATATGGTAGTATCTACTGAAGAGCATCAACAGTACTAAGAAGATGCCATTTATGGAGAAGTTAGAATAATTTTTGAATTTGTTTATCAAATGTCGACCAGGTTTACTTTCTTTCTACACAAAATATTAGGGAATATAGCAAGATCGGGTATGACAAATATTTCATTACCCAAAGTTTAATAATTTATTATATAGCTGGGTAGCAATTAGAAAAGTTTATACTACATTAACGTATGTTAAAATAAGTTTTCAGATGGATATATTTAAGTTTCTATTAAGTCGTC
>NW_013666378.1:12858-29761 GCF_000517525.1 Limulus polyphemus | reverse complement strand
GTGTTCTTCTCTACAACAATGCATGTCCACATGTGACGCAACACAAGATTATGGAGTTTGGTTGGGAAGTTCTCCCACACCTACCGTATGCTCCAGATATGGCACCATCAGATTACCATCTTTTCGTTCGCCGAAACATTATCTTAATTGGAAAACGTATGCAAATGTGGAAGGTTTTAAATAGGACATCGATATGTATTTTGCTTCGAAGCCAAGTGGTTTCTTTAATCAGGGCATTAACAACCTGATTGTAAGATGGAAAAGCATTATCGATAAGAATGAGACTATTTCATTTAATAAATGTTTTGATATACAAGTTGTTCGTGTTTTTTCATTAAAAAATACATTAATTTCTTGACTACCCAATATATAAATGATTTGGTAAGAAAAATTGAAACATTATGTAGTTTTCTCAAAGTGTTAGCAATGCACTATATTATAAACTCAATTTGTTTACGATCTTTTTTTGCTTTAAAAAGGATAAAATATGGATTAAGTGTTTCATTGGGCGACAAAAAAGCATATAAATCAAATCCAATTTTCTCTTTAGCGTATGAAATAAAGTTGATAAAAAAATTCTTAGTTTTCAGTTTCAAAAAATCTTTTTTTGGCTAAAGCTTTCAAAAAAAAAGGTTTAATGATGAATCATTTCAGTGACCAGGTGAGAGCTTTAGTAATTAATTTCCTTGAAGATAGATGTTTATAAAAGTGAATATCCAGCATCATTTAGTATTGTGAGCAAAAACATATTTAATGTTAGTCGACTGTTTATAACATGGAATTTTTTCTTTAGAGTAATGATTACTAAACTATGAAAATATATGAAATATACAATGATAAAAAAACAGATCACTTCATGATTTGTTGTTTTTAACAAAAGGAAACGAACAATAATTTTGTAAAGCAAATTTTTAATCTTAATAATATAAAATATTCCAAACTCAAGTAAACAATATAGTCCAAATTATTAGGTCAGTATTTAGAATTTAATACTAAGACACAGTATTAAAATAAAACAGTAGTGGTATTAGCTATGTAGCAATTCTGCATGAATTTCACCTGGTTTAAAGACTTACTCCAAAAATTCTGAGTTATATTAAGTTCCCACTTTTCTAAGCTTAATAATCAGTAAATTATTCATAACAACTAAAAGTTCTATTTTTTAACTCCTAAAACTATATATAGTTGAAACTGAGCATTTGAACTTTGATAAGTACACATTAACAGCTAGGCCTTATTAGTAATGATGAGAGAACTTACTAAAACTGTGCAGCTGTGTTAAATGAGCCACGTTCCAGTACCATGTTGTTAGATAAGTTTCACAAAAACAGTGAGATTAAAGATTAAGTGTTCCATGCAGCTCACTGTGATAACATATAACAAGGACTAATAGTACTGGGTACTATCTTAACAAGCTACGGACAGCAATAACTTTCCATTGACTTACACAGAGGAAAATGGGATTACTATTGAAACCGAACTTTCCAAAAAAAGGAACCAATGTATTTAACATTGTTTTTCATATTTTAATCATTCTGCTTGTGTTGTAAGGCAGTTTTATTCAAAGCTTTCAGACAGGAGTTTTCCCTAAATAACTGTAGGTATAGCTTTCAATCAAGCTACAGCAGTAGTATCAGATAATTGAAGAGAAGGATGAGGCAGTATGCGAGCACACAATATTTTTATTTATTAATTTTAGAATTATTGAGACGTAGTTACTGTCACAGGCTCCAAAATAATTTGTGAAACTTTTTTTTTCCCCCTCAAACAAACTATTTGGTGCCACCTTTTCGGTTTTCCTTAGAAACAGACATGGAACACATTAGCCTACTGACACTTAGCCCTGATCTAACACTACAAAATGATCTCCAGTGTTTCAGTTTAATAGTGGTGAAGCACAGTTTGGATTCTACAAGTTCTCTGTTCAAAAACTTCAGAATTTTTTCAAAACACAATAAACGATTTATAAAAACTTGAAAGACACTATAGATTGTAAGTATATATTTAACTATTGTGTGAATAACAATATTTTCCTTTAGAGTATGCTACACCTAACATTTCTTCTGGAGTGTTCTATTACTAAAAGTTTTTTTTTTCCACTCCAGAACAACTTCTTCCAGATTATGAAAGATAAGCCTTCAATGAAGATTTATGGTAGGTGTGGGTGCCAAATTTACGGTAATTTAGAAATGCCTCATAAAACAATAATACACCAATACATTTGCCATAGCAATATAAGTTTCTAAATTTACATACTGCTATAAAAGTAAGTGAAAAACACATGAATAGATCCTTTTTCGTATAAAATGTTTTCATCACCATAAAATTAAAAACTTGTGTACTAACACCTAATGATCTACCTAAATGTCAATAAACAAATTGAATTTTTACAAGACCCAAAGAAATCCATCACATTATAACAGCACAAGCTGATCTTTAAGCCTAGTTTTTTTGATGTTGTGGTGTGACCAAAAGATTAGTTCTCAAGTAGATATAAACATTTATATTCCACAACTGCACACTTAAACAGTCATGAAAGTAAACAATGTTAATAGATAATTAAAAAATTAAGTTTGATGTATTACCCCTCATATATTTGAAATACGAAAATCATAAATAAATATTTCTACACAATTTCATCCTAAGTAAAAGCTAGAAGTGGAAAAAAAAAAACTAACACCACGATCTTCCACCTAAAACTGGCCTTTAGTTTGATATAAAGGTTATCTCAATTCACATCATTATATTACAATTACAGGTAAAACGTTTTCATTAATATAACTAATTAAGGAACGGAATTTATCTGCAAGTCATTGTTCTGCGTATTAAAAAAGTCAGGCCTGGCCCAGTTGTTTTCTTTTATGCGTATATACAATATTGGGTCCACCTACATAACGTACGAGTGTTACCTAATCTTTGGGTAGATGTTTCATGCTTTTGGGTACAGCAAAAGTTTAAAACAGTGTAAAGAAAAATTTATTATTACATACCAGGAAATGGCAACATCACCAAAAAACCTATTCTCCGATAGCATTATTTATTAAACCTAACAGCAGAAATATTTCAACTGAAGTTTGCCCAATTTCTCAAAAATTACATCTGACCTTATTATTAATTCAACAATTACTACACTTCTATATCACCCAATACCCAAGCATTGACATAAATGTATTTTTAACCCCTCTTATTTACGTACTTATGGTAGTTAGCAAATATTGCAAAAACTACAGCTGGGAAGAAGTCCTGCACCATGAACTTGGAGGTAATGATTTGACTAACTGTTTAAGGGTTATAACAAATGAATTAATGTAAAGGAGATGTTGATTTAACTGTGCACACTTACTCAACCATATAAGCAAGTTATCAACAATAAATAATAGAAATTCTGCAAGAAAAATTAACCTTCTTTAAAACTACAGAATTATGAGCACAGTTGACAGAAGATACCATGAACTGAATAAATGAAAGATGTGTAGTTTCTCTTGTCTGGTCTTTCTTGGAACAGCCTCCCCTGGTGTCATAAAATTCTCAGTGTGTAAAACATACGAGTAGCTTTGTTCATCCGTTCATGAAATTTCCATAAAGTTGTCTCAAGTATCAACGCAACTTTAAAAGACTCCACAAGCAAAATCTTGTATCACCTGGAGTACATTCTCATCGAAACCAGCAACATGCAACACATCGGGGTCATCGGAAGGAGCAAGAAAATTATCTTTGCTTGAAAATGCACACACCACGAGCCTACAAAGAACCAAATCAGCCACACATGAAACTACTTCCTCATAATCTCATGAAAATATGTTAATTATACAAGCGAGTTTCATAAAAATAATACTATGGCGTCTCATTTTTTCAGTGTAACATTTTAGGTGGATACAATTTATAATTTTATGTAAGTAACACATTTAATATTGGAGAGTATTATTTTTTGCTTTAAAACAATTTATGTTTTTCTTTGGATAAGAAGATGAATAAACACTAAGGAAGACTTTCATATTTATCCAATAATTACACAAACTCAATATTTCTTACCAACATAAATATCAAAAGGACAGTTTTTTAAAACTGAAAACAGTCTATACAACATGCTAGTTATGCAGAACTTAGGAGTGTGTGTGTGTGCATGAAGTGAACCTTCACAATATACATAATTCTAACTTTAAATGTTGACATTCATAACTTGTACAATCTTTTTATACTTTAATTTTGGGGTTCTGAAATTTTCTCAGCACGAGGCCTTCTGGTACATTTACATACTGACTAAGTCTGGTTGTAGATAAAAAATAAAATAACCACTGATTTGTTTCAAATACTGACATGCTAGAATTTATTTCTGTTAGTGCTAATATTCAACCTTACTGCAAGAAACACACGAACACCAAACAGTCCTCACCTGGCTTGTGGCAAATCCAGATCTTTTCTGTAATCTTTAAAAGCATCTACAGGATGAACTTCTGGTTGGATCTGGTTATCAGTACATATTAAAATCACATCAAATGATTTTTTCTTTTCTTTAGCCCACTGTAAAGGACCTGCTAGATTAACTGTTCCCATTGGAGTCTTTGAATCAGAAATGTAACAAAAACAAAAAACCTTTTAACCCTGCAATTTTTTTATATTATGTAAGCTTTTTTAAAAAGAATGTTACTGGCTACACTATAATACATCATTAGATGTAAAATAATTATAAATGTTTTATTACAAAAGTCCTATTGGTAACAAAATTTTATTAGGCTGTACTTTAGATCGGAAGGCTCATCTTTTGAGAATTATGTTAAGAGATCAATGTAAATTTTACATACATATATATATATATTGATAATTTTAACTTAAAAAGTCAACTTCTTATTGTAATTTTATTTAGCGATTTTATGTATTTTAAAAATGTTAAGTTAAAGTAGAAATTATGCAAAACAGTTCACTACTCACAAAAATCTAGTAACAGTTCTACGTACATAAATTAAAACAAGTTTAAATATTAATGTGAAGGTTTAATATATTAAATACTCGAAATTGTATATCATCCATCCAATTTAAAAGACATTTTAATTTGTACCTCTCTCAACTTTTTAAAAACATCTCCATGGGACATCTCCTTATCGACTTCTATTTCTTCAAGTCCATCTTTAGAGAATACGAGGGTTGTCAGTCTTCCACTCTCAGCTTGAGCTAATGCCATTAAAACCAAACAGGCAGCATCAGCAGAGCAAAGATAACGACATCCAGAGGTTTTCCTACCATGAAACATAGACCCACGGATATCAATAGCCACGAGATACCGTTTATTTGTTGATTGAACCATCTGGAAAAAAATTCAGATTTGTAAAATGAAAACATAATTTCACTTTTTCTTTGTTCCTTCTTCAGTTGGGAAACAAAACCTCCTGTACAACACGGTTTTTTAGAGATTTTTTAATTTTCAAAATTCAAATATATAACGCTGTTGCATTTTGAAACGACCAACTTTGGTCAAAGGCTCAAACAATTTAGTTGCACAACATTAATATAGCAAAACTGAGGAAAAACAAGACAATTATACATTTCACAAGTATATCATCTATTTATGACCATGTATTTCCTCAATTTTGTAATAATGGAGTTTCACCAAGTACTGACGGTTTCAAGTATCAATTATACTAATGTAGCATTTTTAATATTCTTCCCTGAATAGAATTTCTTAGTGGTGGTGGTAACAGACATTATACAGTGAGTGAACCAAGTTAAACAAACCCCTCCCCTGCATGTAACATACTTTCCCAGCATACATAGCTCTTCTTTATTAAGCATGAACATAATGTACACAACATTACTGCAGGTAATGAAATTCAAACACAGTTTCTTGTTCTAACATTAGCTCCTAAGTTATCAATTATTATCAGTATTCAAATAGTTTTTTTTCATACCTTGAAGGAGGAACGTTGTAGCATCTGGAGGGTGTTATTCAACTGAGAATGTTTATGGATGTGAAAAACAGTTTTATCAGCTGGACCCTTCTGTAAGATTTCTAAATGCTTGATGATAATGAACGTCTGTAGCGGATTAAGGTTATTAACAGCCAGTGTGATCTCAGTGTTTAACCTCTCCAGCAGTGGTTTAAAGACTGGGCTCTTGTGCTTAAGAAAACCTAGCCGATGGAGTCTGGGAAGTTGAGCCACAAGCACTCGGACCGGAAGTCTTGAAATTAGGCAGAGCCAAATCTACAATACAGTCAAGAACACATTTTACTTCCTATTTTTTATTTATGTTCATTAATTGTTTTTTTCTGCAACTGGTGACCTAGTCTTTTAATTAAAAATTATCAAATCACAAGACTAATATTCTGACACCTTAAAAGGAAAACATTCTTTATGTAGCAAACCAAAATATTTTTTTTTAAACCAGCAAATACAAAAAAAAATATATCATTAATTCTTCATTGTTACAGGCATTAAAACAAACATTAGTTCAATATGTTACATTTCAGTAACAGATGTTAAAGTCCGTAAAGAAATTGTTCTGACTGGTATGATATTAATATACAAATATTTTCATGGAAAGTTAACGTGACACTAACCCAACAGTCATGAGATACAGGGGACATCACAAAAAAAACTTATATTTTACAAACCCAACTTCTTTAGCGTATTCTTGCAATGTAAAATTTGGATCATAGAGTAGTATAAAATAAACATACATCTAAAACTGAAAGTACTGTTTGCCTTTCTTTTAATTTGGACTAAAAGTGAATGAGATTATACCAAAGATCCTAACTATAGCTCATTCTGGGCTTAATTTCAGACCAACATGAAATACAACATCTTTCAATCAAAGGGCACTTTTTTTCGTTTTTATTTAAACACCCGAGTTTAATCAAAATATACTGTAACTTTTTATTTTTAGTACATAAATTGGAATGCATAACTGATACTAATATTTTTTCCAGATATTATTAAAACTTGTTACAAACAGTCTGTCAGGACCAGATACAATCAACATGTTATAAGAAATCCAAGAGAGATGCCAAGATCACCTATAGGAAATAACACATAATTAGAACATTCCGTTAGAATCTTTAAAAAAACTGCTGATTTCTTGGGAAAAAATATGAGGGTGGCTTTCACCTCCCAATTAACCAAACCTAAGTTAACAGAGACACTGTTTAGCTTACTATATTTAAATATTTGAAGTTATGTATTGTGTTGTTCCAGTTTTTAAGTGTAAAGACTGTAACATAATATACGCCAAAGTTCGTATGTTAGAATACCTTTCACCAAAAATTAGTTTTGTGGATCACAGTTACAAACACTAATGGTTGAAAGCAACTTGTACCAACGACATTAAAAAATGACTATTGGTAAAGAGAAAGATCCAGTACAGGTTTTAGAAACATGAAATAATGTGAGAATTCAAACATAAATAATTTCAATTACCTCTTCTGACTTAAGCAGTTTTGTTGGTATGTGTTCAAAACTAAGATCATGCGTCTCTATTAAATGAACAGCTTTCTGTTCATCAGCGGCGTGTTTCAGTTCATGAACCGCTTTTAGGTAAGCTAGGATTTCTTTAACTTCGGATGAGGCATCTTCGCCACTAAATTCCTTCTCGGTAGCTTCGTACCCATGAGTGATGTATTTGTAAATGGCAGCCAAGGCTGAAAATACAAGACAAGAATTGGAGGAGGAACAGATTTACATCAAAGTTGGACATGCTAAGTATATATAATTTTCATGCGATTTTGATATTATGAAGTAAAAAAAACTACATTTCAATCAAAAGTATATATATATGACCCACAAGTTATTCCTTCTACTTGCAAGTGTTATTTCTGTAATACTTCTTGGTTGTTAGGTAATTAATACAAGAAGTAGAGTTACAGTCTATTTCACCTTCAATATGGGCTACAGGAAAGTGTAGGGGAGGCTATAGTCAAGATGGGTTTCCATTGAGAAAGTTTGGAAACTTCCGGTGTAGTGCACAATGGAGCTTAAATATGTTTAATGGCATACAGTAATTGTTCCATGATTAGTTAGTCTCCAGAAGAAATTGCAAAGTGAAAATGTTTTTCACTTTAAAAAGGGCTGTTCTTTTTCTATTAAACACACTTCATGTACACCTATGATTACAACTGTTGTCACAAATTTGAGCAGAAATTTATTTAACTTTTTGATGTTTCAAGTTTTCTATTAGCATTGTTTTGTTTGTGCTCTTTTAACTACCAAATCAGCATGGTATGCAGCGGACATAATTCTGAGAAATGTCAAAACTCTTAAAGCAGATACAGGGGGAAAAAAAAAAGATATAAAATGTTACCTAATCCTTCTGAATCTAGCCAACCAACCCAAATCCAGCTCTTTAAATCCCTCTGAATCTAGCCAACCTACCCAAATCCAGCTCTTTAAATCCCTCTGAATCTAGCCAACCAACCCAAATCCAGCTCTTTAAATCCCTCTGAATCTAGCCAACCAACCCAAATCCAGCTCTTTAAATCCCTCAGAATCTAGCCAACCAACCCAAATCCAGCTCTTTAAATCCCTCTGAATCTAGCCAACCAACCCAAATCCAGCTCTTTAAATCCCTCTGAATCTAGCCAACCAACCCAAATCCAGCTCTTTATACCCATACAACACATAATTTTAAATAAATTTAAATTATGAATAGCTACAGCTTTGAGACAGCCATTCATGCCAACAGTGAATTCTCATGAAATGAAGAAACTTTGTACACTAAAAATAAGATCGAGCTTAACCCTTTCACTGTAGCAGCTGAGACATATATTTCCCAAAGCTCCCACCCCCTCACACTGCAACAAATGTTTTCCATTGTCATTCAAAATTGCCGTGTGTGACGAATGGGAGTAAAATGTGTTGGAAAGTATTTTCTGGCATCCAACCTAATGTTGATATATGGTTTTCCCCTCAGCCCTTCAGTAACTAACAAGATACCTAGGCGGAATGTAAACGTAGAACAACTGCGTGCCGACCGTGACCGCATTGCTAGAGTGGCGAGTAGTAACCCTAATCAGTAATTACTATATAAACATGCTCGATACATTTGACTCAGATAGCTTAGAAGATAGTGAAAGTGTGTCAAGGGGTGTTCAAATGTGCGATGAAGAAGAGGCAATGAGGCAAGAGGATGCTAGCTCTCCATCTAGTTGTGATAGTTAAGATGATGAACCTGGACCCAGCAGAGGAAGGCATAAACAACATCAACAATGGGAAACATTTATCCCAGCTGCAGTGAATGGGTTAAAATTAACAGCACACAAGAAAATATCAGACAAATCATTCCATACGTTTATAACTCTTACTGTGAGGAAGTTTTGCCAAACAAAATGTCTGGATTCAGGTTTCCAAAACTTAGCCTTACAGATATTAAAGCTCTTGTTAAGCTTCCTATTTTTAACCTTAATATTCCATCAAGCAAATCAATATGCAGATTATGTAAGATATAAAGAGTTTTAAAAACATGACTTAAATCTCATTTCATTCAACTAGCTTTTAAAGAAAACAAGTCCAAGTCTTTTAAACCTCCCTTGATCTGAAGGACTCGTTATATAAACTGAAACTACATATCCTATTCATTCAATAGACAGATGCAGTACACAAGTTCTTAAAACTACTCTCTTGATAATATCAATTTGAGTCAAGTTCAGAAGCTTGAAAGACTTGGACTTGTTTACTCTCTAACCTAGAAGAACTAGATGTAATTTGTGTCCAGTTCAGAGATATTATCAAAGGTGGCTTGAAAGACTTGGACTTGTTTACTCTATAACCTAGAAGAACTAGATGTCATTTGAGTCAAGTTCAGATATATTATCAAAGGTGGCTTGAAAGACTTGGACTTGTTTACTCTATAACCTAGAAGAACTAGATGTAAATTGAGTCAAGTTCAGATATATTATCAAAGGTGGCTTGAAAGACTTATACTTGTTTACTCTATAACCTATAAGAACTAGATGTAATTTGTGTCAAGTTCAGAGATATTATCAAAGGTGGCTTGAAAGACTTGGACTTGTTTACTCTATAACCTAGAAGAACTAGATGTAAATTGAGTCAACTTCAGAGATATTATCAAAGGTGGCTTGAAAGACTTATACTTGTTTACTCTATAACCTAGAAGAACTAGATGTGCCACCTTTGATAATATCTCTGAACTTGACACAAATTACATCTAGTTCTTCTAGGTTATAGAGTAAACAAGTCCAAGTCTTTCAAGCCACCTTTGATAATATCTCTGAACTTGACTCAATTTACATCTAGTTCTTCAAGGTTATAGAGAAAACAAGTCCAAGTTACCTTTGATAATATCTCTGAACTTGACTCAAATTTTATCTAGTAGTTCTTCTAGAGAAAATAAGTCCAAGTCTTTCAAACCACCTTTGATAATATTCTTGTCAGTATACCTTTAATTTCCCATTATATCAAGACTAAAGTTGTAATAATCTTGTATTCAATTTCAAAGTCTCCATAAGCAGATTTCAGAACTATATTATTTTTGATAGGCTTAGAGAAATATCAGCAATATATTCTAAACAATCCTGAGAACAAACATATGTACTTACTACAAGGCTGTAGGTTAAAACATCTACAAAAACCGAGTTTGATTTTTCTTTTCCTCACATGCACTTGATTTAAGATACAAGATTTGTTTGTGACGAAAGGAAAGCTAATCGTAAGAGTGGTAGAAAGGACTTCAAGTTAGAAAAAATATTTTACGACTAGGAATTTTAACCAAAATCCTCATCCTCTGGTTTGATTATTTTACTCTTACCATATTTCATTTTTAAACCGCCCAGCTGTCAGCATTTAAACTATAATGTTTAGATAAAGTTTTTAATTTAATAATGTTCTTGTAATAGAACAAATAAACTCACAGTTCTTTTAATAAAGAAAAAAAAAAATTTTTTAAACTAGAAGATTTACTTCTAAGTAAGTGAATGGTTAATTTGCCACATGAATTTTAATACCATTTTGTGGTGACAGATTTGAGCCTGTGTAATTAAGATTATGTTTTTATTATTTAATGTTAATACACCATGATAAAATATAAGTTAGTTTAAATACAGCAAAAGATGAGTGTGGGAGGCAAAATTAGGGTACAAAATGATAGCTGTTCCATTACAAAATTGTTAGTAAATACAGTTTACAATTTGCAATAATGTTCTTCCAACTTAAAGAAATGTAGCATAAGATCAAAAATACAGTCTACAATACATGGTACTTTCATTCCTACTTGTGCTTTTTGTCTGAATGACAATTAAAAAGAACCTGAAAGTTTCCTCGAGCTTTTAGATATCAAACTTAGTCATCACTTTACACTTCAAGCAACATATTTTATAATTTAACTGAGCTTTTTTAAATTTATTTTTGGCAACTGAATCGTTACTTCTATAATCAATTTCTTATGAAAATTAGTGAGAAAACAGACCTCTACTTTTTAACCTCTCACCTTTATTTTCAGTTTTTAAATGAACCAATCGAAGCAAGTCCTTGTGAGTCCAGCCATGATGAGACACAACCCGTGTCACTAAAGCTGCTAGCTTTTTTGGGTCTACCTTATACCAGTTGGCCACAGCAGTTCGACGACTTCTTCCCCAGCCTGTGGTGGGTTTGCTGACCTCTTCCCCATAATGTACAAAACTAAATAATCCTCCTGCAGTTAAACAAATTTCTTTCAATGCTGAATATGCTGCATTCTTTGTTCTTATATCTTGGGAATGTGAACATACAGCAAGAGCAAAAGAAAGTGCATCTGGATAAACTGACAAGCCTTCTTTTGCAACTCTAGCAATCTCTTTTACAGCTAATTCCTGACTGTTTCTATCGATGCAGTGGATATTTTCTAAAGAAAACTGTTTGTTGCCAGGAGCATAACAATGTGCTTCCGTTCCAATGTGGAGAAATCGCAGTAACCTACTGTGTTCAGGATTACTAACACTGTCTCCCATGATCCAGTTCCAACACTAACTATACCTGTTAGAAACAGTTTTCCATTACAAATATTAAGAAAAATCACAGCTAAAAAAAACAACATTCTAAACAAAAAGATCAACACAAAATGTGATACAGAGTCACAAACACAGCCTATAACACTCAAGTTCTTAAAACTGACTTTCTACTAAACATAATTGTTTAGGCCAGTTTAATAAAAAAATTTGTTTCTCAGAAATTTTCATGAAAAAATTCCGTTGGTCAGTTGATTTTTTGCTGTTGTTGTTTTTATTTATATTTGTAATACTGGATACATTTATCTCTCTTCTTTAGACCAACATTAACCAACTATACTATGTTGGTAGGCTGTTGATATTTCAACACATAACAGTTTTATTCCATTATTCAATTGTATACAACTGATGGTGCTACATAAACCTAATGAAATGTAGCATTTTTTAAACTAAAGTAAGAAATAAGTTTTAAAAACATATTACTTGTTTTATCCATAAAAAAAACTTTGTTCTTCATGCTACGAGTTCTTCCTTTAACTGAATTGATAATCTGGTTTCCTTTTTTTCTCAGTTGATAGCAAGACACTTTGTGTTCAACTTATCAGATATGAAGTCATGCTTGTCAAGATTCTCTACTACTTTTCTTGAATATAAACCCAATTTATGAAATTTTCCAAGTAGAATTCTGGATGAAGTTGTTAATATAAAAAATTTTTACTTATCTTAAAAAAAGTAAAAACTTTGCTATGAATTGCAAGTATGGAGATGAAAAGTTCTTAGCGTTCTGAGTTTTTGTATCATAAAAGCTATTACTGTGATGGATGTATAACATTAAATAAAACGCAAGACATAATAACAGAACTAGTACTATATATATAAGTTCATACAAACAGATACCTATAATAATATAACAACAACATATTTGTTATTATATTCGAAATAACTATAGACCCAGTTTGTAAGACACTGTTTCTTTTGAAAAATACAAACTTTTTCATATTCAAAACAAATTTAATGACTATAATGGGTTCTGAAAATTTATAACAAGATAGCTGGACAGATTTTTTGGAGAAAACTCAATTTTAAACAAAATTCAGTTATGAAGCACCAACTTTTGTGTGTAAAAACTTAGAACTTTAAATCAATGTGCATTTTTTTCTTATACATTTGTTGAAACATTATTCTGAAATTAAGTTATCTTAATTTCCTATTACTGATGTATTTACACTTTTTTTCTTGCTTCCAAATTTCAGTTTATGAGTGCATTGAAATGAATATTGAAACCATGATGACATTATCAGTAATGCAAGTTTTAGATTATTTCAATATACTTATAGAGAGCATTTTTAAAATTTAAATTCTGCTGATACAACGTAGTCGGTAACTTTGACATTTGCAGTTATAATACCAAATCATTTCAACTAATACTAATAGTGATTATACTTGATATTGACAGGCAAGCTTGTGTTTTCCAATTTTTATTACGCAGTCTAATAATTTAATTTTTTTTTATATGATACATAGCTATATAATTTGTACATTAACATTTTCAAACAAAATATTTTGTAGCAAGTTGTTTTATACATTGTCGATATATACGTTAACGAAACGTATATCAAATGCCGGCAACATTGAACTTAAATTCAAATACTTGTACTAGTGGTAGTATTACTATTACTAGCGAACGGTCAAGTTCCTCCTGCCAAGACACGTGATTTATTATTTTTTAGAGAAAACCTGAGAGTACAGTCAAGTATCATCCCACGCAATGGTACTTTGATAATGTCAGTCTTAGTTTATTTAAATCTACTTTTCTGACTGGTCTGACTCAGAGTCCGAAAATTACCAAATAGTGAAATATATTGGAGTTTTAACAGGAAAAACAGTGAACAATGTTACAGTTACTGAATACTGACATTACTGTGCCATTCTAATTTCTAAGTCTTACGCCTAAAAAGTAAAATATAATCACATCGAACACTACTCACTGGATAATAATGAATCGTGAAAAAATAACGTTTCGACTATAATACTAGGAATCATATATGGTTAAAAAATAAGAAGTAGTATAATTCAATATAGAACACAACAAACCCTTTATATCACTGAGAGTCGAAGACTTGTGACTGTGCACTTCGGCATGCACTGACGTCATAGCTTACGAACAGTAACTAACAGAAAGAGCAAAAAAAAAAAAAAAAATAATTCAACTGGTTTTACTAAAAAATTCCAATATACCAACTGATGTTTTGTACTGCTGATTACCGTTTGTGTTTTAGTGTAATACTCCTGATGTAAGCCTAAACATTGAGTGTCCAATTACACAAAAAAAGACTAAATCTGCTACTACAAGACAGTTTATTTCCATAATTAATATGCCTTTTATACACCAATATGCATTTCAGAAATTAAATAATGAGTCATTAATCACGATTTTAGTAAAATATTTATATTTACCCATTTTTTTTCAAAATAAATAGTTCAAATATTAATTAATAGTAAAAAATAGACAAAATATTTAAGCATGATCACGTCATCACTTAAGCTCATAAAAATATTACTTAAATATTTATAATTAAGCAGTATTTGTATATAATAATGCACAAGTTTGGTAGAACGCCTCAAAAAATGAGCTTCAAATACAAAATAGTCATTGAATAGCTACATAAGTACTCCCTACTCCCGGTAGCTCAGTGGTAAGTCGCGTTTCGATAGCCCTAATAGCCTATTGTGTAGATTTATGGTCAACAACAAACAAGATATATATGTATTAACTTGTCATTATTGTAAATTAATTTTACACAGTTACTAAACTTGTAATTATACCAAATTAATCTTACACAATTATTACACAAATAATGTCTAAGTTTTTGTTGTTGTTGTTTTGTTTAATGCTAATATTTAGGGTTGGCCACGTTTGGCATCTTTGTGGCACTGTAACTATATGTTTTCAAGCATAGGGTCCAGCAATTCCAGATATGTTCTATGGAGTTAAAGTATGGACTTGGTGGCGGCCATTTTCATTCGTTGAAGACCTATTGAGCTTTTATCCTTTGCCAAATAAGCTCAATATTTATTGGACGTGTGTGTTTGGGACCATCTTCTTGAAATATAAAAATCTATCCAATCAGCTTCTTTCCAGGGGGTATATCGTGATGGACTAACTATTGTATTATTTACAATGATCCACGACTCCATCAATTTTATGAAGCTGACCAACAATACTCGCCGATATTGTGCCCCAAACTATTACAAAGCCTCCTGCACGCTTGGCTTCTGGCACGAGGCACTATTTCTGTAACCTCTCATTTAATCTTCTGCAAACATATACACGCTCTTTGGAATTAAGCAGTTGGAATTTTGATTCGTCTATTCAAATTACTTTTTGCCATTGTTAGGATACATGTTCTTTCGCAAAGCTAGTCTCTTTACTCTATTCTCTCTCTCTGCGCAGAAAAGACTTTATTGTTCCTATTCTTCCCCAAAAGCCACTTTTGTGCATGATTTGTTAATTTTGTGAGATAGAGAATTCTACATTTATTTTGTTATGGTTTTGTTTACCTTTCTTCTATTATTTCTTCCGTCGTTTAGTTCAACAATGAATTTTTAGTTATATTAAAGCGCTAACTCTTCTTTTAGCTGGAGCATGTTGAATTTGAGTATGTTTGTATTATGAAAATAAAACAAGCTGCCCTTAGTGGTGTCATACAGATATTAATGTTGTGAAATTAGCTAGTCACGCGAGATGTAACCTTGTTTTGTTTTAGTCCGTTACAATGTTATCAGTAAGACTTTTCATAAGATTCCTTAGATTTTTCAGGGAAGTGATTTTTAGATATCTAGCATACTTTTAAGTGAGATTTGTTTCGTCTCCTACCTTGTTTGATGTTATACGACTTGGTTTCTTTGTATCTGTCCAATATGTATTTCACAGTACTTGTTTGTTTTGAATTTCGCGCAAAGCTACACGAGGGCTATCTGCGCTAGCCGTCCCTAATGTAGCAGTGTAAGACTAGAGGGAAGGCAGCTAGTCATCACCACCCACCGCCAACTCTTGGGCTACTCTTTTACCAACGCCCCCCGACTGAAAGGGCGAGCATGTTTGGTGTGACGGGGATTCGAACTCGTGACCCTCAGATTGCCATGCCGGGCCTTTCACAGAACTTACTGAATAGGTGGGATATTTTGCAATTTTTCGTAAACTCCAACCAGATTTGACTCTGATTTTGTCAAAGGGTGTTAATTCTATCTGATTTGGCATTTTAACGGCAACACCACACTATATTAGCTGTACTGTACAATGTTTTTGAAAGTAAATTATCACCTCTTATACTCTTGTATATATCTACATGAAAAAACGCAGAATATGAAATCTCGAATTTTTGTCAGCGATTATTGGCACAGAAACTAAACGCAATCACAATGCTACAATGTTGCATTACTTTGTATATAATTAAATTGGATATTCTGAATAGCTTAAAAAGACACCTTACTGGATGAAATAATTTATGGCTGCGTGTTAATTTTTTTTAAAATTTTAAATGAATTAAATGTTTAGCTTATAAAGTCATGGATAATTTGCCTAGTTTGACGCATTTTTTCCCCAACATTCCCAAGATTCTTAACTTAGCTCACAGTCAAACGCCTCCGACATCGGAATGACTACCACGACGCCTGACAATGCATCTACAAAATGGAGCCATCAAAGAACATTGTGTCTGCATCCACAACCAAAAACTCACACGTCAGGACCTAGTACAAAACACTAAAGTAAAACGCCGATTTAACGACTTCACAACGCTCCAGATACACGAGGCCATATAGATCCTACAGCAAACCCCCACAATCAACAAACAATCGACTGGAACAGAACGCACACTGCTACTTCTTGGCGAGAAACCCCCAAGCCACAATACAACACTCCACCAATCAACGCCTTCCAATTTAGTTGACAGCCCCACCTAATGAGCTAAATAC
>NW_013666378.1:4884-11986 GCF_000517525.1 Limulus polyphemus | reverse complement strand
CTACAAAATCTTCATTGCTTTCACTGTAATTTATTTTTTTTTTTTATTTACGGAGCATTATAAATAGTTATATTTTTTTAAAGAAAGAAAAAAACTACTATTGTTATAAATAACACATTCAATTGAACTAAACTATGCAAGCCTATTTAAATATATTTACACATGGTTTGTGTATATCGTATATATATATATACATATATATATTATTCATACCTTCGGTGTATAGGACGCAAGCAGATTTTGACATCAAATTTTGGGGTAAAAAAAAGTGCGTCTTATACATCAAAAAATACGATAAATATGTTTCCACACATCCTTAGGCTGATGACTTCAACACTAAGAGATATTGCATAATTCTTTGGTCGCTTACGCTTAGAAGTTCACTTCAGCAATAATAACTTAATTTAAAATAACCTAAAGAAAAATCAAAATCCATCCGACTATAACTATACTGATATGCGTCCATCTTCAAACTTAAATCTATTTCAAATACACAATAATATCTGGGCATTGAAGTTAATGAAAATTTTCGAGTTCAGAGTATTTTATCGAAAGATGTCGCGTTTAAACATTACCTTACCATAGATGACGGGAAAGAAAAAAATTCGAAGAATTTTGAAGACAGACATGACATTGTAATCAAACCCGCAGACAGAGGTGGTAATATAATCGTATAGCATAATAAATAAATTTAATATTTCGAAAATTATTTGATCTCGAAGTCTAAGTTCAAGGAAGGCCCAGTTCAATCCACACTTTGATCAAAGCGTGTTATCGGGTTCTACTAGTTTCGGAGAATTCCACTCCTCATCAGTAACCCTGAACACAAGTTAACCAAAGAGAGATAAGCTGGACCTATATCGTAGTGAAAAGTATCAAACATACTGTTGGTGTGAATGTGCCGAAACTAGTATAACCCAATAACACACGTTAATCAAAGTGTAGATTGAACTGGACCTATATCGTAGTGAAATGTATGAAACATGTGTTTGATAATCATATAGCGAAGGGATTTGTTTCTAGTCGAGACAGAAAAACAACTCTCCAAGGACGAATACTACATTAAATTCCAAACAGATGAGCTCGAAGAATAGCAAACCACCGATAGGAGATCATAAACAATTTAACAGATGCAGAAGACCCATCGTAGAAAAATCAAGAACATCTTATTTAAGATCCACAAGCCTTAAAACTTCTGGAGACTTACAGTTCCTACTTGTAACTGCCCAACAAAATTAATCTCTAGCGTGTTGGATGAACTCATGACACCCAATTACTTCTAATCCATTACTATTCGTATAATTCATTATACGAATGCCACACACACAGTGAGACATTAGTAATGTACAGACACGTTAATACCTCCACCATCTGCTTTTTGATTTTTTTTACGTGATACCTTTAGGTATATTTTCTGGCATATTGATGTCATGTAGTTATTCGTTTGTCAAAGATGGAGAAATACAAGCCTGCTCTTGTATGTTTTGAAAGGTGGATATTACATGATACTATTTCTTTTTTCATTTATATCATATATTTAGAAATCTCTACGATATACCAATAGATATTTCCTTGATGGCCTATATAAAGGTTTATATATATATTTAAACTTGACAGATGTTTGGTTTGGAAGAAAATTTTGTAACTGGGAAAGTTGTAAGCTCTTCCCAACCGGGGTGTTCAGGAACATTCGTTCCCCTTCGACCCGCGTGTGAAATATGTTGTTAAAAATATTGATTGGAAATGGATTTAATCAAAGGTTAATGAAAAGCCTTGGAAATGGTAATGGAAAGCCTTGAGAGAAGACCAGAAAGGCGTGTACATCTTGGTTGGGCCCGGCATGTTCAGGTGGTTAGGGGTCTCAACTCGCAATCTGAGGGTCGCAGGCTCGAATCCACGTCTCGCCAAACATGCTCGCCCTTTCAGCCGTGGGGGCGTTATCATGTGACGGTCAATCTCACTATTCGTTGGTAAAAGAGCAGCCCAAGAGTTGGCGGTGGGTGGAGATGACTAGCTGTGTTCCCTCTAGTCTTACACTGTTAAATTAGGGACGGCCCTCGTGTAGCTTTGTGCGAAATTCATAACAAACAAACAAACATTGCCCGAAATTCAAAACAAACAAACCTAAAACATAAATGATGGGAAAATGGTGTTAAATTTATTCGTCAAAATGACTTCTTTGTGTTTGTGCTTTAGCGAAGAATCATAACCCCAGATTTTAGCGTTGAAAGCCCGGAAAGTTACCGATGACTCATAGAAGATATTACTTCCTTACAAACATCCATACATCTGATTTCTCTGTTTATCGGTAGATGACGCCACTGTTAATGATAAACAGATACAACTACAGTGTGAAATGTTGTCTAAAATGTAAGTGGTTTGACTGTTGGTTACTTCCCATTCCCTTCCCTTCCTACAGCTTTAACCATTCGTTTGTGATGTACTTTATATTTGATATGAGTCTTCATTTTGTAATATATTTACTAAATGTGGTTAGAAAGAACTGACATTGGGTGCTAGGTATAGAGCTAAGTGGCTAGCGTGCCCAGACAGTGAATCCGAGAGGTCAAAGTTCGCGTTCTGTTAAACACATTTCCTCAGTTTTGATCCGTGGGTGCACTACAAGACAGTGAATCCGAGAGGTCAAAGTTCGCGTTCTGTTAAACACATTTCCTCAGTTTTGATCCGTGGGTGCACTACAAGATTGACGGTTAAATTCTATTATTTAATCAGTCAAGAGTAGTCCAAGAGTTTGGCGGTGGGTACTGTTGACCAGCTGCCTCTCTTCTAGCCTACAAGTTCAAAAATAAGGACGACTATGTGTAGATGATTTTTATGTAGCGTTGCGCCAAATTTCTAAAACAAAAAATTAATGGAAGTGACCAGTGGCCGAAGCTATTTTATAAGTGTTTTGGATTTGAAGATCTTGGATCCCACATTCCAAAACAGTATTCCTTACGTTTCTGAGATTTTGTGTTCAACAAAACGGTATCTTAATTCAGCGTAATTTGTTTACAATAAACAAAAGCACATAAATAATTTTACTGAAATTGCCGTTAGCTCGGCAATTTATAAATATGGTGAGTTTAGCTTCAAGAAAGATGAAATAATTGCTCACCTAACAAAACTATATCGATTACTCTTGAAAATTTGTAAAAATTATGATAGTGAATTTAGGCAGGTTCAATTACTTTAGAACACCTTTTGACAAGGCAAATTATTCTCCTCTACTCTGTTGTTACAATACAAGGCTGTGATACTCACTTTAAAATCACCATTATAACTATTGGTTACCACAGTTGTATCCAGAGCTTTTGATTTTGCAAAATCTGGTTATTATATTTTTATTAAGCTGAAAAATTTGGGCAGCTACTTAAATCCGTATTATAAAGTTATTTTATATGCAAATATATATCTAAGAGTGTGACGAAGAGACACTATTCCTTAAACGTATATATACAATTCTTGGTAATTAAAATTACCTTATATCCTTTTAGTATGTAAATTGCTTTTCTTCCCTGTCAGTGTTCTCTACGTTTTAGAATAGAAAGCTTGTATCGACGAATTAATAAGTTCTAAACTTGTGTAAATGTTCCATAATAAAGTGAATACCCTAACGACAAGACATACAGTTAAACAATAACTGCCGCAAGCTTAGGTGGATGGCGTAAGGAGTTGAAATTAACATACATATCTGAAGCCACTTGTAAAGCCTCCCAGAGGCACAGCGGTATGTCTGCGGACTTAAAACGCTAGAAACCGGGTTTCGATACCCGTGGTGGGCAGAACACAGATAGCCAATTAAGTAGCTTTGTGCTTAACTTGAAACAAACAAATCACTTGTAAAATATTTCACATACTTCATACAACTACAGACCTTCTTCATTAACCAAGTGTAACAAAAGCAACAACAACTATTTAATATATTGTACTAGCAGTGCGCACGTGATATTTACGTGTTCTACAGCATTTTTGATATTGAAACTGACACGCCACGTGAGAAAGTTCTTCCCACAATTAAGAATGAGGAATTCAGTCTCATTGTTACTCGGAGCAGTTTACTGTAATAATTATTGAACTTCGATCTATGGGTGAGTGTGAATCCGAGCATGATTTTGTCGAGAGACAAACCTGGCTAAGTCTTGAAAATTTTCTAGTAAAAAAAAAGATTATTGATTTGTTTTTTCTTGTTGTAAAGCACAAAGCTACACAATGGGGTATCTGTGACAATTGAAATGTAATAATGTTTGAAGGAGTGCGTTACACCTGAGATAGAATAATGTTTGAAAGGAGTGCACGACAGTTGAAAAATAATAATGTTTGAAGGAGTGCGCCACACCTGAGATAGAAAATGTTTGAAAGAAGTGCGCGATACCTGAGATAGTATAATGTTTGAAGGAGTGCATTACACCTGAGGTAGTATAATGTTTGAAAGAAGTGCGCGACACCTGAGATAGTATAATGTTTGAAGGAGTGCGCGACACCTGAGATAGTATAATGTTTGAAGGAGTGCGCGACACCTGAGATAGTATAATGTTTGAAGGAGTGCGCGACACCTGAGATAGTATAATGTTTGAAGGAGTGCACGACAGTTGAAAAATAATAATGTTTGAAGGAGTGCGCCACACCTGAGATAGAAAATGTTTGAAAGAAGTGCGTAACACTTTAGAAAGAATAATGTTTGAAGGAGTGCGCGACACTTGAAAAATAATAATGTTTGAGGGAGTGCGTAACACTTTAGAAAGAATAATGTTTGAGGGAGTACGTAACACTTTAGAAAGAATAATGTTTGAGGGAGTGCGTAACACTTTAGAAAGAATAATGTTTGAGGGAGTGCGCGACATCTGAGAAAGAAGAATGTTTGAAGGAGTGCGCGACACTTGAAAAATAATAATGTTTGAAGGAGTGCGTAACACTTTAGAAAGAATAATGTTTGAAGGAGTGCGCGACACTTGAAAAATAATAACGTTTGAAGGAGTGCGTAACACTTTAGAAAGAATAATGTTTGAAGGCCACGACAAGCTATATTTTGCCACTCTTTCCACGTGATCTCTTATACGCTAAAAATCGGGTTTCGATACCCGAGGTGGACAGCTTTGCGCTTAACAACAAATAAATCTTCTACGTGAACATATGAATGAATGTTTGAAACATTACACAGAATCAATTTCTGGTGACAAAGTGTAATCAACAATAATGAAGATATGAAACCTTGGCCACAGACAGACAACTTGACGAGCAAACGGACATTCTGTTTGAAGTATAGGAGCTGCGTATTTGCATATAAATAGCTTTTTATTAATGTCTGTCTTTATACTTGCAATTATTGAGCAATAGTCATGCGTCATTAACACAGATTGCATTCAATCCGTTTCATTAAGTTTTGTTAACTTTCGCATCTAATAAAACTACCAGTTGGTAAGACATATTTCAACCACCGATTGATCTTTTCTTCTGTGTTTAACCGTTTAGTATACACAGACACAGTTGCCTTTTGCAACAACAGAGGGAGTGCATATATATATATGCAAATTACTTCCTATTTATTACATTATTTTAAAAGAGACGTGAGGATTAAACTGAGTAAAATCTTTTAATTTGTATAAACTTCAGAGGGTGGTTTTAAATTCTTTTATTTTAAACACCCGAGTTTATTTACATATACAGTTAAGGTTTGGTTTGTTTTGAATTTCGCGCAAAGCTACACGAGGGCTGTCTGCGCTAGCCGTCCCTAATTTGGCAGTGAAAGAGTAGAAGGAAAGCAGCTAATCATCACTACCCACCGCCAACTCTTGGGCTACTCTTTTACCAAAGAATAGTGGGATTGATCGTCACATTATAGCGCTCCCACGGCTGAAAGGGCAAGCAAGGTTGGTGTGACAAGCACCTAACCACCTGGCCATGCTGGGCCTATACAGTTGATAAACAGATACAAATACAATATATAATATTGTAATCTATTGTTACCCAAAAGGTGTTAGTCCAAACTATTATGATCAAACCATTACATACAAATACGTACGTATAACGTGTGTTTGTGTGTACACACGTGCAGTGTAAAAAAGCGTGAATTTACCATCGAAACTAGTAACGCTACAGATATATATAAAAAACAGAAACAGAACTAAAATAATGTCACCATTATCCGCAACAGTTCATTGTTCTGCAAATCAGACGTTTGATAATCAGTCACGTGATCTAAAATGTAAATGATTGGTCCTTCAACCTATGCTGTGTATAACGGTTTCATATACACACTCTTGTCTCGGTTGTCACTTTGAAGTGAATCGGAGAGCTCGTAAGTGCACCAAGTGAACTATGAGTAGACCTCAAAGAAAATACTCGAATATTCCACTCGTGGAAAGCCATCGGGCGAAAAGTAGCCAATCACAGCAAGTTGCTGTGAATTGCTTTCGAATGTCTAGAAGCGTCGTTAGCAGTACGTGGAATAGTTTCCAAACTAATGTCACACTTGTTCGTACACGTACGCTTCACCAACTTAATCTCGTTGGCACCGAAAAGTTTGTTGTTCATACAACTGATGATGTAAACAGCGTCTCGACCACTACTGTATCTGTCGTATTCCAGCCGGCCTGACGAGTTCTGGTATTGATCGAAAGGCCTCGTCGACAGTGTAGTTGACATATTATCATATACTCTTCTTGATTTTCACTTATAAGTTCTTATAATCCATAACCCTACAAGAAGAAGGCAACTAGCTGTCAATTCTGACTTGCCACAGTCAATGAGTACTTGCTCCGAGACTGAATTACATGTTCACAGTCGTAAGTGGACGCCATGTCACTGTACACACTGAGAGAAACAATCCAGTAAATCTAGTCCCGAAGCGAAACGTCGGTTAAAATAAGTTTTCTTATAATTATCTGGGGTGTAAATCCCTCGATTATGTATTACAATGAACGTTGTATACTATTAATGTCACATATACGTACCACATTCATATGACTTTTTGAATTACCATATAACTGGTCCAATTGTCCCGACTTTAGTGCCCGTCCCCATCGCGTTAAACTTGTTCACCGAATGGGTAGGCCTACACGCTCACCAGAGATGAATCACATCTCTCAAAATTACTCCAGAC
>NW_013666378.1:0-3884 GCF_000517525.1 Limulus polyphemus | reverse complement strand
TATATATATATATATATATATATATATGCATCACGAAAAACTTAAAACGAAGAGTCTTGTAAAACTTACTCAGCAAATATCGGAAGAGATAATGGATTTTTAATTTTCTTTTTTAAGAACACGCGTTTTCTCAAGCGTAAGTAGCTTGCACGGAGATATATATATGCAGCTTTTATATTCTTGAGCACTATTTTAACATTATACGTCACCGAGAACTTAGAAAATCCATTAATTCATCCAAAGTTAAACCGGTGTTTAACAGGATGGACATGTCATGAACAGTTTCAGAATGATGCTTTCGTTTGTCGTAGAAAGACTGGATTATATGTGTATATAATCAAAATTATAGAACATTTTATTATTTAGTGTTCAATAAAGACTTTAGAAATACTGCAGTAGACGGAAATGATCACTGAACACACATATTTTCAAGTTACAAAAGTAACAGTTTTTTGTGGGGTAATTAATTCTATGTGTGACCAACTTCAAATCAACCGCTCTCAAAATCATTTTAGGACAAAATTATATTTCTTTACATTCTAGACCTAGTATTAGCTTGCCGAACTGTGAATTTGAGGGTTCATGGTTCGCGTCTCATTGGTGCAAAAAACGCGTGTTGTGGATGTGTTATAAGAGTGAAGGTAGACTCTCATTATTCTCTTTGACAAAAGTAGCCCAAGAGTTGCTAGTGGGTGCTACTTACTCACTGCCTTCTCTTTGATCTATCAGTTCAAAATCAGGAACGGCTAGGCAGACAGGAGTTGCTGGTGGGTGCTACTTACTAACTGTTTTCTCTTTAGTCAATGAGTTCAAAATTAAGGACTGCTAGGCAGACAAGAGTTGTGGGTGGGTGCTACTTACTAACTGTCTTCTCTTTAGTCAATCAGTTCAAAATTAGGGATGGCTAGGCAGACAAGAATTGCTGGTGGGTGCTACTTACTAACTGTCTTCTCTTTAGTCAATCAGTTCAAAATTAAGGACAGCTAGGCAGACAAGAGTTGCTGGAGGGTGCTACTTACTAACTGCCTTCTAGGCAGATAGCCCTTCTATAGCTTTATAATCTCACATATACAGTAGATACTTCGTTTTCAAGGCATGTTACTACATTTCTAACATACTGCAGGTCCCCAGCTTTCAAGAAACGTTACTACCTATTTATTATGTATCGGGTCGCCAAGTTACAAGGCACATTACTATCTCTCTAACGTACACCAGGTTCCCAGCTTTCAAGGCACGTTACTACTTATTTATTATACACCAGGTCCCCAGCTATCAATACAGTTTCAGAAATGGCGCCCCCTGGGTCCCGTGGAGGAACACATATTTTGATGCCAGTTTCGATCTCAGCGACCCTAAAAATACTACTCGTAGATCTCATATCCTCCCATTCTGCCTGGATGACCTCCCGGGCACGTTTTAGCCACCCTTGTTACCCTACCAAACAACAGGGGTCTGCGCCATGTAGATAAGGGCACTCCCCGAGTCACACCGAGCCCGCCAAATTTGGTCCTGCTAGCTCCAAAACTGTCAAACACAATTTCACACACCAACAGCGTGAATTAATATAGGAGGTATCACCTCACCGAACTATCAAGACTTGTTACTTCTGTTACTTGTTACATAATTTTACCACTTTTCAATCTACAACACATCCCTATTTTCAAATGCATGTTATCTGTAACATGTTATTTTCTTAGCGGAAGGCTACACAATGAGATATCTGCACTCTCCCGAAAAAAAAAAACGACCCCCGGATTTAGGCGGTGTAAGTCTGTTCGAATAGTAGGATTTGACTGCCGCTCTTATTGCGCACAAATTCAGCCCCAAAGTGTGGAGCACGTGTTTTTTTCTTGTTGTTGTTGCAAAGGGTTGCGAACATGAATCCTCGGATTCGCAGTCAGGGCACGTTAACCACTAGACCACGCCAGGTCCACGTTTTCAAAATGTGATATTTTAAATGTGAATCTATTCCATTCGAACTTATGTTTCTAACGTATTCTCTAGTGTTAACAAAATATAACAATCTCTGGTAATACATCACTTTGGTTCGTCACATAACGTAGTAATCCACCATACCTTTCTTCCTTAGTGGCACTGGTTCGTTCTGAATTTTCGCCCAAAGCTACACGAGGGCTATCTGCGCTAGCCGTCCCTAAATTACCAGTGAAAGACTAGAGGGAAGAGAGCTAGTGATCACCACTCACCGCCAACTCTTGGGCTACTCTTTTACCAACGAATAGTGGGATTGACCGTCACATAATGACGCCCCCACGGCTGAAAGGGTGAGCATATTTGGTGGGACGGGGGATTCGAACCCACGACCTTCAGACTGAGAGTCAAGCCATGCCTGGCCTAGTGGCACTGAGAAGAATTTTGAATAAATGAAAACAATCATTCGTCATATGTACGATTATAAATTCCAGACAATCCAACAGTGAAGATACAGCGAGTTTATAAGTCATTTTCAATTGAAATTCGGGTTTCATTCTTTGCGGTTGACACAGCTCAGACAGCCTATTGTATTTGTGATGAAGACTGAAATACATTCAAGTTTAAGAACAGCATCAAACATAATTTAAAAGAAATAGAATCAATAGAAATAGAGACATTATTATAACGTCATCATAATAATTTAAATATTTAGAATTCTGATATGAAAATATTTTTCGTTGTTTCCTAAATCTGAGATTCTGATTGACTAAGTTTCCAACGTTATCAGATGTTTCCTTACTCTGAGATTCTGACTGACTAAGTTTCCAACGTTATCAGATGTTTCCTAAATCTGAGATTCTGACTGACTAAGTTTCCAACGTTATCAGATGTTTCCTAAATCTGAGATTCTGACTGACTAAGTTTCCAACGTTATCAGATGTTTCCTAAATCTGAGATTCTGATTGACCAAGTTTCCAACGTTATCAGATGTTTCCTAACTCTGAGATTCTGACTGACTAAGTTTCCAACGTTATCAGATGTTTCCTAAATCTGAGATTCTGATTGACTAAGTTTCCAACGTTATCAGATTCAAGACAGTTCTAGCTAATGAACTAGAACAGTTTCCCAAAGTAGAAGCCGCGGCCACCCCCGGGAACCATGTAGATTTTTCTGGGGGGCCGCTAAAAAAATGGGCCGTAAAATAAAGATGCTGAATTAATTTTTATTCTAAATAAACAATAAACCGATAAAATTATGTTGAATTAATTAACTGATACAGTATGTCGAAAGGAGATGTTATTCTTTTTACTACGGCACTGTTTTTCAATCACCGTGCTAAAGTTATAAGTTGGGAGGCCTCAAACATTTTTATTCACATCAGACTAAAAGAGTTTGGAAACCACTGAACTTGAATGTTATAAATAATAAATTACAGAAACACTATAGGGACATTTTAAAGTCTTTCATGTGTTTTTACGACCAGTGTATATTTCTACATTTTGCACTAAGAACATTTCCATGCCGTAACTTCCGACGATAAACAAGTCATTAATTTTTGCATTTTGCTTGAAACTGGAATGTAGGTTCGGTAAGTATAATATCTTCAGTTCATATAAATTTTGCCTAACGTCTGTAACGTTTTGTGAAAAAGGTAAAAATGTACATTTATGATAACGACTTTAAAATGTCACTAAAACAGCACCGTAATTAAATACCTCCACTGCTGAAGCATAGTGATAAAAATGTCACTAAAACAGCACCGTAATTAAACACCTTCACCGCTGAAGCATAGTGATAAAAATGTCACTAAAACAGCACCGTAATTAAACACCTTCACTGCTGAAGCATAGTGATAAAAATGTCACTAAAACAGCACCGTAATTAAACACCTTCACTGCTGAAGCATAGTGATAAAAATGTCACTAAAACAGCACCGTAATTAAACACCTTCA
>NW_013666377.1:440808-445019 GCF_000517525.1 Limulus polyphemus | reverse complement strand
TTCACCGCCAAGTCTTGGGCTACTCTTTTACCAACGAATAGTGGGATTGACCGTCACATTATAACGCCCCCACGGCTGAAAAGGCGAGCATGTTTGGTGGGATGCGGATTCGAACCCGCGACTCTCAGATTGTGAGTCGAGCGCCTTATCCACCTGGCCATGCCGGGCACAGGCAATAGAAGTGAAGCTGAGGTGGTTCGGTCACGTGAAGAGAAGAAGAACGAATAATAAGGAGAGCATTAGAGCTGCTAGTAGCTGGCAAGAGAAGAAAAGGGAGGTCAGTAAAGCGTTGTAAGGATGGGATTAAAGAAGACATGAACGAGAAAGAAATTGAAGAAGAGCTGACAATGAACGGATATTACTGGAGGAAGGCAACACGTGTAAAGTATGGCGACCCCTGTTAGGTGAAAAGCCGAAGATGTTTTCTTGATCAAGACTATCCTAAACACGTGCAAAACAGTTGTTCTCTCTCTCTCTCTCTGACAGCATCGCTGATCAAAGAAGTTTCTCTTTGTAATCCAGAAATATAGTTCCAAGTTAAAGCAGCTTGTTCACAATCAACAAAGGACAACCAACCACTATTATGTTTAAATATCAGCAGAGACTCAATAACATGCGTTAAATTCCTTCGTTGTACACAAACGGGATTTCATGTAAATCTCTCCTCTGCCTGCAGTTTGATTAACTGTAACTCCTTTTCTCTATTATAAAATTTATAATACTTTAACTGAAATGTGTTGTGAATAGCCAATAAACACGTTTACATATTGCAGCTTTATGTTTAACATACTAAACTCCTGAACGTTTTCTTAAATCAGGTTAATCCATCTCGTTTTTAATTCTATTCTATCATATCTGTGCCTCTTCATCACATACGATTTATTCCATTAGTATTTCTTCATCACATGCGATTTATTATATCATACCTGTACCTCTTCATCATATAAAAAGATTCTCTGTGAAGCGCACACGGTTTGCTATTTGCACTCTTCCCTCAAAGATTCAATAACGAATAATTTGGTGTTTTCACCAGAATAAAAAATAACAACGAAACTTACGAGTACTAGTTCCATTCACATATAACAGCAAGGAAAATATTCTTACTGTAGTTTTACAAAACAAATAAGCTTTTAAAAAAAAGGAATGTCCTTATCCAGTTTCCATGGAGATTTACTCCTGCTACATTTCTATCATGTGCCAGGGAGCGAAAAATGATGAGCTTTGTTGTTGTCCTTTTACGTTCTCTCTTCTTGGAGATCTTGATTTGATCTTGCCTGCGACTTATTTCAGGCGAATAAGATATTCTGGTGGTCTAGATTTTTTAAGCATCATTTCACTCGCTGCTTTATAACGTAGTCTGAAGTAATGGGTCATATCCATGTACAAACACTTTCAACGTACTGCTTCCAGTAATTTCATTGAAAAGCAGAAACTATGAGCTTCAGTTCTATCTACTCCCTTTCTCTAAACACCGTGAACTTTGAAAATAGAAATATATATATAATTGTAAGTGTACCAACACTCCAACTAACACTCATATTTTTATGACTTAAATAGTTTTCACCGCATAAAATGTTAGCACACTATAAGAAAATCGGAAGTGTTAACGATGTCTTCTAAAACAAACTATGAAAAAAAGTAGAAAACCGACTAAAGCCTCATAAACAACAGAAGACATTTCAAATAAAATCCACAGTTTGATAGATTTGCTTTGAAATGTAAATTTTCTGTCCTTGCGTTTTCTTTTCTCTCGCAACAACTCGAGAGTAGCAATATTGAACTGGTATGTGTGAATCAATTAAAGAAGTTTAATAAATCAAATATGTAATTAAAGGGAAAGAAAATTATATGTTTAAAATACAAAACACCATAAACAGAGAAGCATATGGACAACATTCTGAAACAAATGAGTGAAAAAAAAACAACAAACTATTCAAAACTAACGATAATATTTCTCTCTCTCTTTGGAAAATTGGCAGATCTTTCCAGGTGATGGCTTGGCTAACCAAGTACTTGAAATAAAAAATAATAATATTAATGAATTGTAATGAACTATACAGAAGCATCTCCAAAGATGTCATTTCTTTTATTAAAGCCAGTCAATTATTCTATTATCACAAAAAAGACGGTCGTACAAAAATTTACACAAGTCATTTCAAATACGAAACTTCTAAATGGTCGAATTCGGTCAATAACGGAAATAATGATTTCCTATGTGTCCAAAGTCTAAGAAATAACCAAGAGCATTTCACGAAAAATGTAGGGGGGAGGAGGATAATTACATAAAATTATTACAAAAAAAAACAGTCAACGAGGTCATTTCGCCTTGGAATATGCATGTATGCACTACATAAAGGTATTTCTTACAGCCTTAGAGACATTTGTTGCAATATGTTGTAAGAGGGTTTATCACAGAATCCACTCACAATTTTGGAGATGGATACTGACATAACAGCGAGTTAGTTAAATAGATCAACTAAACAAACCTGATGAAAGTGTGTGTGTGTGTGTGTGTGTGTGTGTGTGTGCTTATCCAGGTTTTACACCTCCTCTCAAGTAACATACAGTTTATGTGGAACTTGCTGTATATTATTATTTAAATACTATTACTCAGTTGATAAGTTGTACACATTTCACAACTAAACATTCCACGGATATAAGACATTAGTGATACAAATTACTTTAGGAGCAGAGATATTATTCGAGAAGGTTTACACAGATTCCGTAAAAGTGGACTCTCTGGTATGAGAGACTACGAAACCTCCACGATAATATCTCCCACCACGTTATTATAGAATAACAATGTGAATATCATTTTAATTCATGGTTGAATTAAAAAAACAAATAAAATTAGGAAAAATACAATTTAAAATCCTATGTGTTTCTTACGGCCCAGCTGTTTTTCTACAGGAATATAAAGAATAATGGCAGGGATTTAAAGAAGAACGACTAGGATACAAAGAAGAATTATAGGGTCTTTTGAAAGATATGGGATTTTAAATCAAAGTTTTTCAACTTACTTACATGCGCATTTTTATGTTAATCATGAATTAAGTTTGTGTGAAAAATTATACACGGTGTATAAGCCTCTCCTAATTTCGAAAAGAGTTTTTACTTATGAATTGAACTGCCGCTGGTACTTATTTATAATCAATTGATAATTGAATTTTTCCGAATTGTTGAAAAACCATGTGCCAAATCTGGTGATTACAAGACTCCCCCTTTTTTCAAATCATCGTGAGATTAAAGATAAACGCTAACAAATAACGCTGTACATTATGACCTTGCCAGTGTCTACTAAGAATAACAGGCTTAAAAGTAGTTTGATGTTCAAGATTTCCCCATGACACTATACATTGGCATCTTTAACAGAGACATATCTTGAAAATAATATTTTTTTTGGGCATAAAAAAAAATATAATACAAAATTGTAATTTTCTGATAGTGATATTTTGAGTCGCTAATGGATTTAACTGGTTTTTAGCCGCGGTGTAGCGGCTCATAGAATGGTTCTGAGTTTTTTCGAGTACAAACTTTTAACTCATAATTCCACCTCTTGACCGATTTGAGATTGAATCAACCGCGTTATCTTTACTATAATATGGTTGAAAGTACATGAAGAGTTTGTTAACTCAATTCTTATCGCACACATTACTCTCCCATCATTTCACCTACTATATTTGTAATTAAAACATATGCAATCAAACTAAAAACAGACTAAGAAACTAAACAAAGCACGAGAAAGTAGTGAATGAACTGAAAACACGTCTGGAAACAAACTAGATGAGGATACAGTGAAGCGAAAACAAGAAAGCATCGAAACGGTAAACAACACAAGTGGTAAATATAGCATATGAGGCAGAAACAAATAAGCATCCAATTGATAACAGATTAAGTTCTACAACAACCTCAGTTGTCATTAATCTTCGAGACACTTACAGTGTTCATCTAGTGTGAGTGGCGCTAGTTACCCATCAGTCACTGTTTACACACAGACAGATAAACAGAAAAAAGGTCAATGAAAAACAATAGATAAAAGTAACACTGGAAAAGACAAATGTTCAAAGATGGATACACAGTTAAGGAACGAGAATAGAACAGAAAAGACAAATGTTCAAAGATGGATACACAGTTAAGAATGGGAATAGAACAGAAAAGACAAATGTTCAAAGATGGATACACAGTTAAGGAATGGGAATAGAACAGAAAAG
>NW_013666377.1:421292-439879 GCF_000517525.1 Limulus polyphemus | reverse complement strand
AAGAGAAGAGAACAGAAAGAACACGCGTATATATATATATATATATAGTTAAGAAAACGCTACCCGTGGTCAAACACCGTTGAAAAGTTCATTGATAAAGCTAGCGCTCTTTAATCACTATAATACAGCAGTGCAGCCAAGTTTGCGCTAAGACTTTTGTAACAGTTAACTCCGTTTCACATTCTGCCGAAGGTATATAATCAGCACCTTCACCAGGCTCGAACAATCGATTAATTACGTGACATGTTCTCCAGATGTCGAAAGAAATGTGGAAGATGGACCACCCTAGTCGCCTTTCAGGAACATTATTCTGGAAGCTCTCTAACATATAGTTATTAAGAATAAAAAAATAAAAAAATCGAAACCTGCCGTTAATACACAGTCAGCGTATACGAGAATATACCGTTGGAAGTTTCTTGTAACCAAGCGGCAAGTTCCATTTTTCGATCATATATACTTTTTCCCATCACCCCTACGTACCGAGATGCACAAAAACGTTAACAATATATCTGTCCAGTTAACACGTGATGTAGTAAATAAACAGTGTTTATAATGCACTCGTACTAGTGTAACCAAAACAGAGACCTCAACAAAAGCTTAACATTCAACTTTTTAAAGTAAATTAGGATATCAGATGGTTAAAATGTGGCTAGGCCTTCCAAAACACGTTCTTACAGCCATTTACTATACGGTTAACTCATTGACTACTGATTCGCCATATAGGGTACGGTCTACTTCAGGCAGTTGAATGCGAGTGTGCTGTGTACAGCTCGCAAAAATTCCGCCGGAGTTTAATATGACCGCAGTAAAAGGGTTAAACCAGTATTTGTAGCTCCGTTCAAGTCTACAGAAAAACTCATTTTCAAGGTAAATATCAAACAGTTTATATCATAATATTCTATTTTGTTTTTCCTCCAGATTTTCGCGCAAAAGTACATAAGAGCTATCTGGCATCTACACATATTTGTCCCTAATTTTGAGCTGATAAACTAGAGGAAAGATAGCTAGTCAACAGAAATGTACGATTTGACTATCACTTTTATAAAACAGCAAGGTCCTAAAGTACGGAAGCGTTATGAAGTAACGGGAAGCGCATCAGGAATTCGCGGATTCACAATCCAGGCATGCTAACTACTAGACCAGTGCTTCTCAACTGTGTCAATGATTCATCCAGGGGTTTTATTTATTTTATGTTATATTCATTCTAGTTGTAGTTTGATGTATATTTAAGTCATAATTTAGTCCTTTTTTTTCGAACTGGGGTGAGTGAGCTGTTGTGAAAAACTTACAGGGGGCGAATGATATTGGAAATGGTTGAGAAGCACTGGTTTAGACCATGCTTGACCCAATCTTCATATGAAATAAAGTTATACAAGAAAAGAAGAGTATTATGTATTAAGTTGAACACAACAATTATCACAACTCTGAGCTTGCGCAAAATCAACAATACAACTGCTTAAAATTCATGAATCGTAAGCACGTTATTTTTAAAGCAGAAAATATCGAATACGATATTTATATGTAGAGTATAAACTTTAATTATGGTTTGTATATTAACGTTGTAATTATCACTTCTCTAAGATTATGGACGTAAAGACAATATTTTACGTCTGTGTTAGGCGTACATATAAAAGTTATTTTCGTAAAAGGAATGATCCACTTTGCTTTCCACAGGTGATAGTCTTTTCTCTCGTTTTATCTTAAAAAATCAAAGATAGCTAAGAAAATAGTATTCTCTCACTATTAATATATATATATGAATGAGCAACATTTTAATCCACAACAAAAACAACTTTATCCGAAAAGTAGCTTTGAAATTCTTTCGCGTTCCTAGTAATTTAATGGGATGATCCTATGAAAACACATTCTTACTCCACGCCAAGAAATAGTTCAAACCCAACTGAACTTTTCTTTTTTTTTTACAAGTTATATACGTTCACAAGAAAATAAATAAATAAACGAAGTTGACTTCTTCGTTATATTTAAATTATCACTGATGTTTTTATTTTAAAGTTTCAAAATATGCCTGAATCAGCAACTTTATTTCTGAGTATTTCTAAGCCTGAAAAAAAAACTACATGGATATCAGAAAAGTAGGTCAATCGAAACAGCGAAAGTAATATGTTTCTGTTCTGAAGGTACCCACGTCTTTTCCTGAGTCTACGCACACACACTGCGCATATCGGAGGATCAATACCAGCTATTTTCTTGAAGCCTTTGTGCATTTAATGTCAAGAAAACTGGAAGTTTCATTGCTTCTTACACTTAAAGCTTAACCAGCCACGTGCAACATAAAAAAAGGTATGCTTAATGCTTTGAAATTTGTAAACTCCTCAAAATTCAAATTTTTTTATAATGGGAAAAATTAAAGATAGAAACTGAGGCAGTAAAAGCTTCTCAAGAGTTAAAATGTACTACGACAAAAACAAGTATGATGGCGTAAAAAACGTAAAATTGATGACCGAATAGTAAGAAATGTGAAACTGATGATCGAATAATAAGAAACGTGAAACTGATGATCGAACGCACGCATGCATAACTTCGATTTTCTGAGCTGTGAAACAAAAACACCTCAAATTACAGAAGAGTTTGGATTTTTAATCAGATCTTTCAAACTTTCTTTTAAACTTGACAATTATACAAGAGAAAATGATTCTCATGAAACGAGTTTCTATTTAAAAACACACGTTTCATGATGTCTGGTTTATTTCAAATCTGACTTCTGATCTGGGCAGTGACTAAAGAAAGGATGTAATCCCAAAAATTAAAGCCAACTAACTGCCTTCTTTGTTAAACTAATCAACCATGATATAGACACACAGAGTGACTGTTAATATAGAAATAGTAGAGCATCTATGTAGTGGTTACATCTATATACATACGCGTTGAACATTCCATACAATACATTATAAACTGATTTCAATTTCGTCAGACTTCTTTGGTGTCAGTATCTTCTTGGCAAAACAACAATCAATCTGTAATAACTTAATATATTATACAAATGAAAAAAAAAAAAACATTTAATAATATCCCCTAACCAAAGATCAGACACCCTGACATCATGGCGAAGGAGTGACACGATTTATTTTTATATTGTTTAGAAAAGACACATCAAAACGGTAGAGAAAGTAAATCTAACACATGGCACGTATCAATATTTTGATGCATGCTGTAAATTTGAAAACACAATCGACCACTGTTTCATTTCATAGAAGCACTCAGAAACGCACTGAATAAACAGCTGCATGGTTTTCCCTAAACTGTCTGAACAAATTTACTACATCTTTTCAGCATAAAACATTAATATTTGTCATATATACGACCAATTAAACGGTGAATATTTAGAAAAAAAATCACGTAATAAGAAATGAGAAAATATGCTGATGCCAGTGGTTATGAAAACGTTAAAATAATTTCAATCGCAAATTTACATAAAAAATGTTTTTTTTATACACTTTACAACACACTGTTTAGTACAACACTTAATTTTTTTTTTAAATTTCTTTCGTTTTCTTAGTATTTTCACTTAAGAGCGATCACAAAAGTATCACAACCTTTTACTATACGAAACAATTGTAACCGTAACGTTCTTCAATATTTAATAAATTATAAATACCTACCGGGAACTTGAGAGAAGGATTGCAGTGTATTGGGGTTGTAATAACCTGTAAAATGTGAAAAAAAAGAAGACATATATAAGAACTCGTTACTTCTATATACACATACAGGTGAATAGACTTTGTTAAAATTACAACTGCACATTTTTTGAGTTAAACCATAAACTAAAAACAAATAGGTCAGTGACCTTGAATTTCAAGAAAGAAAACTATTTCGAAAAACGTCGCTGTGGTGATTATTTTGTCAATCTCTACAATGATTTACTTAAACATTGATCAGACGCCCCAGAAACTTGAAAAATACTGAATTTACAGAGCAACGTATAATACTACTTAATTGCGTCTTATTTTTCAAGTGTAAAAACTAGCATATAATACTATTAGCAGTGCATTAATTGTTAGATATTAATTGATGTATGAAACAAAAGACGAAAAAAGTTTTATTTTCCTTTTCAATTCTAGTCTATATAATTACACAATGTGCTAAGAAAGACCTATATACAGTTGAAGTATAAAAAAGTTGCATGGAACGCTTAAAACCAAGGTTTTGTTATTGAAGCATGAAGAATTGCGGGAAACGCTGAGAACTGCGGTTATATTACTGAAGTACAAAAAGATGATATAATGCTAAAAATAATACCTTATTATTAACATGAAGAGTTGTATGAAATACTAAGATACTACTTCTTGTTGAAGATTGCACATTACCAAGTAAATTTATTAACAAAGGTCACAATAAGACATTGTCTGTTAGCTTTACGTGGTACTCGGAAAACTTCAACAATAAGACATTGTCTGTTAGCTTTACGTGGTACTCGGCAAACTTCAACAATAAGACATTGTCTGTTAGCTTTACGTGGTACTCGGAAAACTTCAACAATGTTGAAGTTTTCCGAGTACCACGTAAAGCTAACAGACAAGATCTTATTGTTGAAATTTGCCGAGTACCACGTGAAGCTAACAGACAATGTCTTATTGTTGAAGTTTGCCGAGTATTACTAAATTTTTAATAAATAAGCAAGCATAGCCCTTTTAACAAAAGCAAATTCCGACCATTAGCAAATGATAGTAGATACAATGTCTACAAAGCATGGTAGTAAGTACATGTTGACAAAAAAAAAAAGCAGGGGGCACTCTTATGAGATGAATCGTCGAATGCTCTAAGCAAAGACTACGCCTAGCAAGAAACCACCGTGTATATTAGTTTTATCTATAAGACGTGGAAATTGAATAAAATCAACGGAATGATATAACGTCATAGAGTGATATCATTTATTTGCATTTCTGTACGAGATTTGTAACATATTTGATTTTCATCACAGCTAATAAGTCAAAGAGATTGGAAAAAAATAATAATTGTTCATCTTACCAAAACCTAGAAATTGATCAATGCCAAATGATTTTCTTGAGTTTCGCCAACATGGGGACATCTAAAGCTTGAGTATGTGGTGCAAACGTAATTAATCAATATGTAGGTCATCTCGTCGTGTAGCGGTGCACTTTACGTGAAACACAGTACGTCGTGTAGTGGTACGCTGTACGTCAAACACGTTCAGAGAATGCAAGGTGTAGTTACAAATCGTAAATCGTTTTGTTGTTTTTTTTTTAACAGGGCAAGGAATTTTGATCGTATATATATATAAAAAGTGTAAAATAGATAGCATGCTAACACTGTATGCTAATTTAAATTTGTTGAAACACGTCGTAAACCTTGAAAAAATAGGGTAAATAATTTTAATTGTTTATTAAAATAAGAAATAAGTAATATGTTCACTTAGATTTGTTGAAACACTATCTTAAATGACAATAAAACATACCATTATGTGTGTGTGTATATAACATTAGAATTTCCACACTATGCTACACAAGGGCTATTTGCGCATAGGAAATCATGACTGATAGACTAGAAGGTTTGTTGTTGTTAAGCTTAAAGCTATTTGTACTCTGCCCACTGCTTTTTAAGCCCTCAGACTGACCACTGAGCCACAGGGGACAAGACAAAAAGGAAGGAAACCGCTAGTTTAGCTTTTGAACTACTGTTGTCTGACCGAATAATGGAAGTTGACCGCCAATTTTTACAGTGCATCCATGTCCCTAAAGTTCTGAGTTTCTGCGGTAACGTGACACAAACAACGAACTCTCGAATTAACAGGTCGGTACCCTAACCTTTAGGCACATCTGGCCCGTACAAATAAGTAATAATGTAACTTTTATTTTTAGTTATTATCATTTCTACATTGTTACCATCAGCTAATACTTCGTAGGCCTATGTTGTGAAATCTTATATCTTCCACCCCCTTTTAGTTGTACAAATGTTTGGGTTACCCTCAAGCAAATTTGGATAACTTAAGTATTGAAGAGATTATGTAACTTAGCAAATCCCAATGTATATGCTGATGAAATAAACTGTTATGCACGTTTATGGATACACTATATTTTACTACAGTGTCCAAAATTTAAATAATTATGCAAAAGCTTACTACCTTGTAGAACGCTGTGCTTTTACAGAAACAAAAAGCGATATATTACAAATTGTACACTGTAGCTTTTTAGGTTTTAAGACATGCTTTCCGTAGAGATCCATTTGTAATTCAATTTTGAATTTTAGTATACATTATGTAAATTGTTTTCACTATAAACATGAAACTTGCACCAGAAAATCAGCTCATGGTTTACATCTTCACTTACCAATCCTCTACTTTATCAGCAATTTAATAAACTTTTATTTCCGTATTACTGCAGCTGATCTGTGAAGATAGCTCCTACATATTTCTCGAAATCAATGTCAAATAATGTGATCAGCTTATAAACAAACGCCATGTACACAACGCAGTTTTATCAGCGAATCACCTTTATAATTGGTTGTTTACTGCTGATTTTATATTAAAACACAAATCCAATTTTGAGAATCGTGACTAAATTGTTCTTTTAATCTTCAATATAAACAGCATTTAACAAACCACCCTCCCTTGCCACTAGTACTAATGACATAACGTTTCTTGATCAGAAAGTTGTTAAAAAACACGTATTTTCAGGAAACCTTATACGGATCATCCAATTACTATATTGCATATACACTCATGCACTTTAAAACGAAGCTTTCAAGTAATAACTAGAAAGACGTGGTACAAACAAAATATACAACGGAAATTCACTACATATACTAATTCGCAAAACTGTTGGCGAAAACAAAAGATAATGCATTTGAATATTTAATAAAGCCAACATAAAATAATTTTCCAACACGTTTACTTTTTTTTAATGTTGTTCAATCCACATCAAACCACAAAATGATTGGGTTTGTTTGTTTTAAAGCAAAGCCACATTAGGCTATCTGCTCTATCCACCGGGGGGAATCGAACCCCGGATTTAAGCATTGTAAGTCCATAAATAAACTTCCCACTGCCCCACCGGCGAACCAAAATGGTTCGGATAAGTAGGTCATATACGTAAGAGTTCCGTGACACATCCAGTAAACTAATGTCATGGTCATTTACTAACTTTCAAAGGTGGCTGTTCAAAACACCCGAAATCACTTTTTTTATTATTCAACCATATGGATAAAGTGTACACCTAAGTAACAGGACTGGAAGATATCATGTTACAGGTCACAACGACAAATTACAATGAAAAAATGTAATTTCAACAAAAACTTAAATTGACGGTAACGACAACAAAAATGATAGACTAAATTTAATCAACCATATCAAATGTTACAATTTGAGACAGCAAACTCAATGCATTTGAACAAAGTAGGCGCAACCGGCAAAACAATGATCTCACGTATTACAGGATAAGGTGCAGCCAACAAAACAGCGATTCCACATGTTATAGGTTGTGAGACCGTATCCCTACATCCATCAGCTGTAATAGGTTACAAAATTAATATATCAGATGTACAAGTTGTGAAACAACCTAGGTAAAAAGTAGTCCCAACAAAAAAAAATAAAAATCTACGATTCCACATGTTACAGGTTGTGAGACCATAATCCTACATCCATCAGCTGTAATAGGTTGCAAAATTAATATATCAGATGTACAAGTTGTGAAACAACCTAGGTAAAAAGTAGTCCCAACAAAAAAATCTACGATGTCACATGTTAAAGTTTCTGAAACGAAATAAAAATTAGTTTTCAATGCTACAATGAATACAGAATGGCTGTTCAAACGTTTTGGAGGAAATTAATAAAAACAAACGTTCACCCATACGCATCAATAATGAAACGCTAGAATAACCACTGGAAGCACTTCCAAAAACAAACTCAAATCAACTACGCTTCCTTACTTTATGAGGTATGCTCAATAGAATTATTACATAATCTCAACGATATTGCAGTATACTAGATTTGTTGATAATTTGTTAGACCTAATTGGGAAGTGCAGAAAAAAAAAGACAACCTCTCTTAACAAATTAAAACTTGGATCATCATACGAATTAATACGTCTGCATGAGCACTCAAACACAGAGAAACGAGTACGCGGGATAAGGTATGTATTCTCTGCGTTAATTATATATTTACACAATTCATTATTAAACTTGAATAATTGTCAAAAGGAAGAAGTTTATGATGTGAAACGTGACTACTGGTGAAATCTATATTTTCTGAGAACTACACGCAACTGGCAGCGACATCTGTGTGTCAGAAATATATGTCCTTTGCATTTAGAGAGACAAAGAAACTAAAATGTGCGGTTCAGCGATGGACAAACCTTAAGCGGTAATCTTGCTAATGCATTGTTTTCTTGGTACTTTCTTCTGTTCTTGATGAAGATAGAGTGCTAAAAGACTGCATCTATTACTTCACTCAGCCCAGTAATCCAGATAAAATCAGTTTGGGGGAACGTCACCATTGATCAGTATAACTCAGTATTGTGAGCCGAAGATGATGATCAAGGTAAAGATGGCGGACCAAGACAAATCACACGTCTTATGATCCTCTCTCACCGGAAATTAGTAAGGAACGTAAAAAATATATATTGAAGGCAATAATGATCTGTGAATTGCTATAGTATAACCACGTTCCTAATGAACTGTGATAAAGTTAATAAAAACATTTTTCATTCTGTAATATCATGTTTACACGGGTACACAATATACGGTATGTACTTTGAACAGTGTTCAATCTTCTTTTGGATCGTGTGATAACGTTCTAATATTTACTGTAAACTACGGTTCAGAACCAAATTAACATTACTCAATGTTTTCAATAAATACTCATTTAAAGTAAAGTTTCCAAAGGCTAGTATCAGTAGCATATTGATTCGACTTTAAATAACAACATCTAAACAAGTTATATTTTAAACTTTAGAAAGTTTTAATCTTTAAAGTTTCACTAGATTTTATCATGTTACTGTATTTATGATTATAAAGAACAAATATTTGGGTGCATCATCCCTAGCACGCAGCGAACGCCAAGAGAGAGAGAGAGAGATATACTATATAAGGGGTCATTAGGTCGTAGCACACAATATACTACAACTAAGATTCCACAATAATGATAGTCACTATTCTTCCGTTTCAGCTGATGATATGAGCAATAAAAACTTTACTTCCTGGAGAATGGGTGGGGGTGACAAACAAAGAACTGTGGCATGGAGCAACGTTAAAACTCGCTAGAACAAAAAACAAACAGAATTTCTAATATCGTTAACTAGATAAATAACTTAAGTAAAATAAAAAATACAGATAAGTGAGTATATTACCGAAAACTACAAGCAAGTGGGTTCATACAGTTTGTTCACTTTATATACACGTTGTTGTCAAGCCACGAATCTTAGCGAGAATATTCAGCAAAATGATACTTTTATTAGTTTTCTATACCATTAAAATATTGTCGCTTTGGGGTTAGGGTTTTGCATTTTTCATAGTATGATATCTATTAAAGAACACTTGTATTTGCAGCACGTGTGTAGCTACATGTGTATTGAAATGTCGGTTTTTTTCAGCTTCGTACTTTTTACACTGATTCTGACTTATTCCCTTTGTTTATATAGCAAGAAAACGAAGAACGGGGATAAGCATTGCAAGATAAACAGTTGATAAACCAAAAAGTTATGGACTAGTAGATTTTCAGTTTATTATCTAACCTTGCTAATACGTATAGCAGTTTCGCTAACTGAATTGGGTTGCTGATGTTCTTGGAGGTTATTAAAAACAATATATATAGAAAGAAATATACAGAAAAAGAAACAGATAGAGGCATTCTAAGGAAAATAAGAGAAAATGCTTTGGTTTCGATAGTAGATTCGTATGTCATTTTTTTATTTTTTGGAGGAGAGAGATCGATGACGTTTTGTGTTGGTATCTATTTCCCTGTTCAGCCCAGCGTGTTGACACTCGGCCAAGTATGTCAATGTGCCACTTGCAGCCGGACAGCAGCACTCTGGTTGGTAGCGCCCCCGCATAGCTACTAGCAAAGTTCTCTACACGGTGCATAACCGCTTAAATGTCAGAGGTAAATCTTTCTGCAGTGTGTTGGTGGAAGAAACACTGAACGCAAGCTTATGGAACACGTACATGTATCTTGTACACGGTTATTAGCAGTGTTGAAAAAGTCGTATAGAAGACAAAAATATATACATAAACGTAGAATGTCGTCAGTTACGTCATCATTAAATAATTCCTTGATCATAATAGATCAGATTGATGTTTTATTTTCTAGTAAAAATAAAAAGGAATAATAACAAAAATGGGGAATTGTACAAAAAGTATATTTAACTAAGGAGGAACATTATGTGGTGTTATTGAAAGCGTAACTATGATGTTCACTGAAAATCATTTCATGAAGTATATGAAGAGTAGTTAAGAGGCCAGTCTCTCTAACTCAAAGTAATATTTTTGTTATAATTCATTTGACTGCATAAAAAGTCTCACTCTAAAACTGTGTGAAAAGGTGCGAGGAGAGTGAAAAAAAAAAGTTGAACTTATTAAAATCAGAGAGCATACATGATAAGCGGTGAATATAAAGTATTATTAACATACCTATATGCATACTAAAAAGTGTGTAACAGGGATAATACGTAACAACGAATAGAACGTTCATACTGCCCATGTTTAACATTTAAATTTTAAGACAGGATGATGCACATACACTTATACAGTAATCTGTCAGTATGATTAAATAAACAAATTACTTTTTATACTGTGTTATACTGTTAGCAATTCTGAGTTTTCTGGTTTTTTTGGTTGTTTTTTTGCAAGCTGCTGATTGCATAATTTAATCTGTTTCTGTGACTTGGAAGTTTCAGTTTTCAAACACACGCACGTGTTACTTGTAAAGAAAAAATACAACAGAACTTACCCAAGATGGCGTACTCGAATAGAATGATGTTTTGTATTTTGTTCAGTCTAAAGCTACACGTGACTTAACCCTCTTCTTCAGCAAACACGATTAGAAACCAACATTGTATTGAAAATCTTTTTATAAATTCAAACGTATATAAAAATACTAACTATAAACGAAAATATATAAAAAACAAACAAAATCAAATTTAAAAACATCCTCAAGAGAAAAAAACTTATTTCGGATTTTTTATAAACAAACGTTTAAAAATATTAATGACCTCGAATGTATTCCAAAAACTGAACCAAGTTTTAATATCACATCACAATTAACGATTTATTACATAATTAAGTAAGAACACGATTTTTTTCAATGAATGGAAATGAAAAGACTTGCATATTACTGAGACTCAAGAGAAGAGAGAGTATCATACAGATTTCAAAAACACCAAATTTGAATTCCTAATAACCACCATAAATAAAAAATAAAATAATGTTTTAAGCCTCATTTCTAATAGAAGATATCAATAAAATTGATACTTTTTTACAGCTCCAAAACAAAATTCAACAAATACTGCCAGAAGAATAGTTACTCGAAATGATTGCCACGGTGGTTTAATTTGGCAAAAATATTATTGGAGCTCTATGTATTTAATAAAACCCTTTTAAAAGTCAGATTCACGACAAATTATGCAAGAAAACGTTTGGATATATTAATGGATACCTCAAACAGTTATACCAACAAGAAAGTGTTCGAATAACTAAAAATGAATCCAAATAAAAAATATTTGTAAAATTGATTCGACTACACAAGATAACCAAATCCATTCATTGATAAACTATGTTCACACACACACACACACTCTCAGAAACACCCTGTTTGCCGCTGTTCAAGCCACTTGTGCCAAAAACCACTCTCAAGCAGAAGCCAATTCCAAAGACATGTTCACGCTGACATGTTAAGTTTACAAATTGTTATTTTTATGACATTTGCAGAAACTATAATCTTTCGATTCTCTGCTTTCTGTGTTTAGAGTCAAACTCTACAATTGGGTGAAATGTGTCAACTTGCCAAACTCACGGTTTCGTCAAATTATACTCACACTGTGCAGAACTTAATTATCAATTATAGTGTCCAAACACAGAAAAATTAAAAGAGTAAGAGTCAAACTCTACAATTAGGTGAAATGTGTCAACTTGCCAAACTCACGGTTTTGTCAAATTATACTCATACTGTGCAGAACTTAATTATCAGTTATAATGTAATACTCTTTTAATTTTTCTGTGTTTAGAGTCAAACTCTACAATTGGGTGAAATGTGTCAACTTGCCAAACTCACGGTTTTGTCAAATTATACTCATACTGTGCAGAACTTAATTATCAGTTATAATGTCATACTCTTTTAATTTTCTGTGTTTAGAGTCAAACTCTACAATTGGGTGAAATGTGTCAACTTGCCAAACTCACGGTTTGTCAAATTATACTCACACTGTGCAGAACTTAATTATCAATTATAGTGTCCTACTCTTTTAATTTTTCTGTGTTTAGAGTCAAACTCTACAATTGGGTGAAATGTGTCAACTTGCCAAACTCACGGTTTCGTCAAATTATACTCACACTGTGCACAACTTAATTATCAGTTATAGTGTCATACTCTTTTAATTTTTCTGTGTTTAGAGTCAAACTCTATAACTGGGTGAAATGTGTCAACTTGCCAAACTCACGGTTTCGTCAAATTATACTCACACTGTGCAGAACTTAATTATCAGTTATAATGTCATACTCTTTTAATTTTCCTGTGTTTAGAGTCAAACTCTATAACTGGGTGAAATGTGTCAACTTGCCAAACTCACGGTTTCGTCAAATTATACTCACACTGTGCAGAACTTAATTATCAATTATAGTGTCATACTCTTTTAATTGGTGAACTTTATAAAATTTTTATAAATAGGATTTATCTTCGTTAGAAGTAAAACCAATTATTACAAATTCTAATTTTTAAATGCTAATACGTTTTCTGTTGCTCGCGTAAGTAAACAATTTAAAAATTGTATTTTTTTCTTACGTTGCAGATACTATAAGGTATCTTTCAGGTATAAAGTATCAGATACTAAACACTTTTATAAGGGTATGAACTAAATCAACGAATGTAACTGTCTAAGAGATAAAACCATACGTTTGTTTAACACCAAGCACAAATATTTAACGGCCCGGATAAAGCGCTCGACTCGCAATCTGCGGGTCGTGGGTTCGAATCCCCGTCCCACCAAACATGCTCGCCCTTTCAGCCGTGGGGGCGTTATAATGTTACGGTCAATTCCACTATTTGTTGGTAAAAGAGTAGCCCAAGAGTTGGCGGTGGGTGGTGATGACTAGCTGCCTTCCCTCTAGTCTTACACTGCTAAATTAGGGACGGCTAGCGCAGATAGGCCCCGTGTAGCTTTGAGCGAAATTCAAAAACAAACAAACAAACAAATATTTAACCTATATGATTACTAAATTCAACGTGCGAGTCAGAAAATCAGTTCCTATATTTCAGTGTTCGTGGTGTTTCAAAAGTCGGTTCTCATAGCAACACTGAGGAAACTAACAGTTTTTTTTCTTGTTTCTTTGCGTGTTTTTTTAGATAATGGCACTAAGCACTGATGAAACTTTTGAAGCTTATCTTGAACTAATCGTCTTCAGTACTGTAACGATCTTAAGGGCGGGGATTTTGAACATATTCTGTAAATATGTATAGGCAGCCTAAGACAATCGACTTTTGGGACAGAAGGTAGTACGTCTAGCTATACTGCGGATTAAAATACTTGCTACTTTAAATATGACAATACATTGAATCGTGAAACTTCTCAATTACACTACTAACAATAGGAATTCCTTCAAGATAGTACACACTTCATCTTACAAAATATTTGCCGTAAACACATGTAAAATAACATTTTTCCTATCCCTCTTTTATGTTCGGAAAATTCTAAAGAATTAAATTTGAGTGATCTTTATTCTTAACTTAACGAGTGTTTGACAGAGAAATCTAATTTCTATAGGGTAAGGATGTGGTAAGTTGTGATGGACAGTTTTGTATATGGTTCGGGATCCTTATTATTTATATTACATTCCACTGTTCTGCCACAACTTCTGAAACGTGTTTTAGCGTTGTTAATATCTGACGTTCTGATATTACCAGTTGAATTTAAATTTTCTTTCTTTTTTGCGTAAAAAATCCATGTTCCATATTTCAGTACATATAAATGGGTATGTATGTTACACGTCACTAAAGAATTTTTTTTTTTTATTTTGCGCTTAGCTGTCCTCTATTAGCTGATAGCCAAGAAGGAATGCTAGTCAACAGGACCAACCGCCAACTTTTTGACTACTCTTATAGGACCGAATAATGTGATTTTACCGTTATTCAGAGTGCATCCACAGCCCCAAAGAGTTTTTTTTACAGCAGCGGGTCCTGGATCATACGCCCACGGATTCACATTAACCTAGAATACGCCCGGCAAGTAACTAAATTTTGCCCAATAATAATACAAGCCACTTTGCTGCTGGTCTACAAGTTATTGACAACCCAGGCAACAAATATGTATCTGGCAATGCTTATTTAGCCGTATTTGAAGTATATTCGACGAAGAAAGTAACGCAAACTTCTTAAGTTCCTGAAAAAAAAAAGACATTGGGGACATTTCGGGCCCAATAAAAACATTATCCCAGTAAATGGAACTGATAGTGTCATTATCACCTCCATCTCGACCTACTGTTTTACTTCAATATCGCCAAATAAAATACACCAGACATAAATTTGTATACTAACCAATTGCAATTTAGTGTTGCCATTATTATAACCGAAGCAAGAGTAATCTGAATTTAGGCTGGTAAAAGAAACGTGAAGCTTCTTAATGATTACAAGTTATAAGCCTCAAATTTTACATATAAGAGGAACACATTGTTGATTCAAAACATCAAACAATGCCTACATAGCAATGACTATTCAGAAAATGCATTTATATGTAATAAAGTGGGAACAGAATACGACATTTACTCAGTTCATCCAGATGTAAGATGTATAGTGAACGGGCAGTCTCGTTTTCGGCTTAATCCAGTGTCATGGCAACTCTATCTTGTACTGTAAACAACACACAGTGAAATATTCGTTTTCGGTTTAATCCAGTGCCATGGCAACTATCTTGTACTGTACACAACACACAGTGAAATATTCGTTTTCGGTTTAATCCAGTGCCATGGCAACTCTATCTTGTACTGTAAACAACACACAGTGAAATATTCGTTTTCGGTTTAATCCAGTGTCATGGCAACTCTATCTTGTACTGTAAACAACAAACAGTGAAATCTTCGTTTTCGGTTTAATCCAGTGCCATGGCAACTCTATTTTGTACTGTACACAACACACAGTGAAATATTCGTTTTCGGTTTAATCCAGTGCCATGGCAACTCTATTTTGAACTGTACACAACACACAGTGAAATATTCGTTTTCGGTTTAATCCAGTGCCATGGCAACTCTATTTTGTACTGTACACAACACACTGTGAAATCTATATGCCGAACGGATCGTTCACTAGAGATTTGTCATAATGCACGACCATATGCAACTAAATCCTTTGCACTTCAATATAATTTTCACAAATAACCACGAGAGTCATCAAGTCTTTTCGACATTCAGTAAAAATAACAACAATACTTCCACGTGTCTGCAGATTGAAAAATGAAGGGGAAATCAACAAAGTTCTAAGTTGTTTTAGATGTATGGTGAGTAATGGACTATACAAACAAACGTCTTACATTTCAACACTTATGAGGCCTACTATATTTATTTGCTTCGCTTTACAAAGCAGCACTGATGAGCCGTGAATTCGGCAAAACTATTCTGTTGCAACGAATGAAGTAAAGAAATGAACAAATAAAGTTCCAACTTATCATCACTTGACTGTAAGAATGTGTTCATAACCGTCTGAATGACTTGTGTATCAAGGAAATCATTCTAAAACAGCTGTAGGAACTTAGTGAATAAAGAAATGCAAACAGGACCGTTACTACTTATTCAGAATGGGTTGCGTATCTTTTCCTGTACACTAACTTGTCATATTTTCCGTCTAACAATTTTTACTCTTCTATCAACGTTAACTATATTGTAACCTCCCTATACCAACCGGTTTATATATTCCACAATTATCACTGTCTATCCATTTGCAATATTTATTTCATCAATGTCTATGTTTATCAATTTGCCATGTATTATCAATATCTAATGGTCTATCAAATGGTTCTACTAAAGTAAAACCTTACATCTTACTAGTCCATTTATCAACTACATTCAAGATCTACCCATCTCCCCCACTACTTGTATCATTTACTAATAATGTAATAAAAATATATATACAGTGTATCTTGTCTTCCTATCTCAGCTGGACTGTTGCGTTCAACACGAAGAGTCATCAAACCATTAACAATTACTACCAGAATCGATCGTTTAACTGAAAGAAACAATATTTCCAATAATCCTTCCGGGAGTGTATCAACATAACAACAAAAACATTAGCAGTGTTTATTCAAATAAAATATGTTACTTCCTTTTTACCGTTAAACTAATCCTGAGGTCTGATTTTATATACCAATATTTGAAGTTTCGTCTCATTCTCTAGTGCTCATCAGAGCTCTCAACGAAACACCAAAAACAATAAAAACACGACCCAACTTCAATTCATGATATACGTGGTAAATATATAGAACAACCCAGGTTCAATAAATTATATATACATATGCCATATAACTTTTAGTATCCATCACGTTCGGAAATAACGCCTAAAAAATCAATATTATAGAGGGTTGACACAAGCGGCCGAAGTTTAGTTCGAGAAGAAAAAAAGCCACACTCAGCTTTTTTAGATAGATGATGCTTTTGGGTGTTTTTAAAAGTCATCAATTTCTACAGCTGAAAGACATGCAAAGAAGTCACGCCTTCACTTCCATAAAGAACACGCGTGTTCAAACATACCAGCTCAGAATGCATTATGCCTTACTGTTTAACACAGAAACTAATCATACAATGGTAGTAATGTCGTAATTGATTTACTTCAGTTAAACAGAACATAAACGTAAATTTGCAAGTCTAACCGAATCATTCTCGTATCTTGCTTTGCTACAGAGAAGTGATATATATGTGCATAATTATATCTATCGTAACTGTTTTTGTTAAATTATTTAGTTTCGTATCTAATAGAGAAAGCATACATTAAGAATAAGACAACAAAACAGTGACGTGAAGTGTAATAAAAATATCAGTTGTAGACACAAATGAAAACAATAAGATATAAATATACGTTCAAATCACCCTGAATACGAAAATGCTTTTGCTGACATTTAGACCCAAACAAAGTACTGTGGTAACACTGATAATCGTTTCGACTTAAGCTAACTAATACTTCTTTTTCATACCTAGTGTGCAACGTTTTAAGCCAATAAAATGCCGAATCTTGCTATGTTAAGCAAACTCCGAAACTAAACAAAAATTAATGAGTAAAAACGCAAAGTCAGTATATATATGTCAGGATACAGCTACAGTTTCAACCCTAGTATCTAGCCTGTCGTTCAACAAGGTCATACCAGTGTTAGGTTATGGAGTAAAAACGCATTTATTGGTTAATCAGTAATAAGTCAGTATATATATGTCAGGATACAGCTACAGTTTCAACCCTAGTATCTAGCCTGTCGTTCAACAAGGTCATACCAGTGTTAGGTTATGGCATCAATCCTAGTATTGTCACAGATAAAAGCCCACCGCTCTACATTACTTGCTGTAATGCTCATATAAGTTGTATAAGCAATTTAAAACTTTAATCTCACTAATGTGGTTGTAGAAGTCGAGAGCATACGCGTGGTTATCACTCCCACTGGCATAATACGTGACGTAAATGTAATATTAATACCTTTGGAAAACAATATTAGATAAATACACAAAATAATTAATAACATAAAGTGTAGTCAACATTTGTTCAAAGGCCCAATTTTAATTGATTTGAAGAATCCACCCACACGAGTATTATTATTGGAACTTTTCTACTTTATCACTACTTGAGGGCACTGTTTGTCAAGCAGCTTTTTCACACACACACAAGGACTAAGTTATATGATAGCAGAACGTTAAGTTTCGTGAACTAGAATACAGCTTGTAGAGGAAAGTTAACGATCCAGAGATATTGATCATCGAGAATAACGGATGGTATTGATTTCCCATAATTCATTGTTCCTATCTAGACTTCGGACCATATAAAGTAGCCGTTTACTTGGAAGCACATAAAAAAAAATGTTGAGTTTCAAGAAGATCAGGATTAAACTTTTCTACAAACGTCAATTAACCATACGTTTCATGTATCAGCAATATACAAGTTTTCACGACAGAAAGGTCAGAGTGATTGTTAGAAAACGAATTGTTGTTAATATACCCACCACGGGCTATTAATGGTCTTAAATCTACAGATGAGATATTGTTTTCGTTAGACTTACATCATGTCGCTTGGGTATGTTTGATTGTTTTGTGATATATATATATATATATATATATATATATATATATATAAAGTAAGTAAGTAATACTACGGTACGGTACGGTTAGTAAGGTAAAGTAAAGTAAAAGTAATACTATTATTACTTAACTAAATTAAGTAGTAA
>NW_013666377.1:409600-421233 GCF_000517525.1 Limulus polyphemus | reverse complement strand
TATATATATATATATATATATATATATATATATATATATCAAGGTAGAAGTAATCACGTGCGGTTGAGGAAATATAAAAGAATCATTATCTAATCAAATTAAGTGTAAATCTCTGAGCTAGATATTGATCGATTTTACTTAATCTTAACAAATATTAGAAATGTGAGTAAAGAGAATTTAGTTTTAACGTGAAACTTTTCTCACGTCGTTTGGTCAAAATTGTACCAAAAGTTTCAGTCATACATATATACTTACACAAGATTTATATTTAAAAAAAAATTACCACACACTATAAATGCATTTTTAACTGCGTTACCCGTTTATTAGAGCAGCTGAAAGTGTGAAGCATGTTGTACTTGGCACAAACCATGGACTTTCCGACCTGCACACCGGTACGCCAACCACTGCTTGGTTTGGTTTGTTTTGAATTTCGCGCAAAGCTACACGAGGGCTATCTGCGCTAGCCGTCCCTAATTTAGCAGTGTAAGACTAGAGGGAAGGCAGCTAGTCATCACCACCCACCGCCAACTCTTGGGCTACTCTTTTACCAACGAATAGTGGGACTGACCGTCACAAAATAACGCCCCCACGGCTGAAAGGGCGAGCATGTTTGGTGGGACGGGGATTCGAACCCGCGACCCTCAGTTTGCGAGTCGAGCGCCCTAACCACCTGGTCATGCCGGGCCTCGACCACTGCAGGTTTAATTCCAACATTTTATAGTGAAAAGCGCTTCCAGCTGAATTAGAGAAGCGCTGATAAATTAACAACAACAACCACAAAAAAATAAAATAAAATACTTTTAGCTTGTTTCGATCCTCCAACTGAAAATGAATGAATGAGTAGGTGACGGAAGACACCATATTATCTATGTTAAAACCCAAAGATCTATGAAATTCATAAACAATTTGATGCAAAAGTAAAAAAAAATGAAAAAATCGGAAAAAAATACGCACACGCAACAACTAAATTTATTGTCTTATAGTTTTGTGCGTGTCTAAATTTAAAGGGGACACGGATTCATTAATATCTTCCTCTGTTGTTGCAGAGTAAAATCTTGTTTTCTTGAAAACCCTAGTGTATAGCAGGTATACATTATTATTTTCATACATTTTCCCCATTCAAGTTCTTTGTTTGTTTGTTTTTGAATTTCGCGCAAAGCTACACGAGGGCTATTTGCGCTAGCCGTCCATAATTTAGCAGTGTAAGATTAGAGGGAAGGCAGCTAGTCATCACCACTCACCGCCAACTCTCGAGCTACTCTTTTACCAACGAATAGTGGGATTGACCGTCACATTATAACGCCCCCACGGCTGAAAGGGCGAGCATGTTTGGTGGGACGGGATTCGAACCCTGTAAAATTGTAATTGGCTTTTATTAATGTGTTTTCAAAGCTTTATACTGGATTTTGTGTCACAACCTTGATAATAATAATAATAAACACATGAGAAATGCTTAGAAAATAGTATTAATAAAACACACACACACACAAGCATATTGTAGATAAATCTTAGTTATCTTTATAAAAAAAACTGTTTTAACGTGAGCGTCTAAAAGGTTTTTTATGGGTTTTGTTATTGACAGTAAGTAATGGAAGCGTAAAAATGACTAAGATGATCCACATCAAACAAACAGTACCACAATGACGTCATTTGTTTTCAATAAAAGTACTCAAAAAATGCTTGAAAATGACATTAACTTCCATAAACGAGAACAATCTAATTTTGATCTGAAACTAAATGAGATGAGACAATATAACCTATTTTTATATACATAGATAAAGGTTTCAACAGTAACAGAAGTTCAAGAAAAAGAAACATTCGCAAGGGTCCTCGAACTAACTTTACATTATTCATTCTTAAATCAAAGTTATGGATTTGTCGTTTAAAAGGTGTTTTTAAAAGTTATACTATTAATTATAACCAGAGAGAGAGAGAGGACGGTGGCGTTATTATTTCCCAAGTAAGTTGCACGTAGATTTACTCTCTCGTATCAAACAATGGTGAGACAAAATCAAGCGTGTGATATTGATCACCAGTCAACATCTAGACCAAAAAAAAAAAAAAGTGGAAAAATAGGAAGGCTCAAAAATATTTTTGACATATTAACCCATTAAAATACAAAACCCATAAAAGTGTGACACGCGTATTTTCAATAACCCAATAAACTAGAAAACCCAGAGAAATGTGAGGCATATTTTAAACAACTGTTATATCTGCGTATTAGCTTCGTGAATCCATACATATCTTAAGTTACGTCAACGTGGAGCTTCTGGTATCGTTGAAATGTAACTCTTGCCTTGTACGGTCTACTGAGCTAAAGATCAACGTTCTGAAACAGCAAATACTGTTTGTATTTAATGTGCTCTTAGTGTGAAATAAAACGAAACGGAGTTAACCCAACTTGTTTATTAAACAATTTTTCACCGGTGGGGTCTACATAATAATGCACTCTATTCAATAATTTAGTTTTATGTTAGTCACAACGTTCATTGCAAAATGACCGACAAAAATGCTTGGTGAAAATCATTCATTTTCTATGTGAAATGCATAGGAAACCCCAGTAATATTTAGTGGGGTTAACTGCGATCCTTATGGTATTTTTGTATGTGTGTATATATATATATATATATATATATTTGTGTTATTAAGGGGTCCCGTAATAAACAAAATCGTGGATTCACAAACAATTTATTACATGAGTATAGTTTTGATGGTTAGAGATTTCTAATATGCCATAAGAGTTTATAAAGAATATTTACAGAATTAAAGGGTATCAATCAACAATATCTCATGTTTTAGAATTTTTACGCAAAGCTACACAAACGGTTATCTGCGCCTAGTAGTTCCTATTTTTGAACTGATAGACTAGAGAGAAGGCAGCTACTTAACAGCACCTACCGCCAACTCTTAGGTTACTCGCGCCTGACTGAATAATAAGATTGTGTCGTCACTCATTTAGTGCTCCCATGGCCCAAAATTGCGGGGACTTTGCAGAAACGTGACGTGAACCTTGAATCCTCCAATTCACAATCCAGGCATGGTAATCACTAGGCCACACCCGACCATGTCAGTTTAAAAGTCTTGTTATAATTATTGATTTCTTTGTTAAATAACTGATTGCTTCTAAGAAAGGTCTAATACGTCAAACGATTCTGATGATATTCGAATTGAAAGTGCTTCGAACACTAAAATACCTTATGATGATTATTTGGCTGAATATACACATTTCCTCGGTTAAAACGTAGACACTGTTGTCGTAAATAAGATGCAGAATAAATTAGCATAATAGTATTTGGCAGATTCAAGTAATGTTGACAATAAGTAGGTATTGAAATCCGACTGCTATCACCGCAGTTGTCGCAACCTTCAATCATACTAGTAACACCAGTATTGGATAATGAAATTAAAGAAGAGGCTCTATGGCAACACAATATAACTTAACAATAAATATGAAATGATAAGCTTTACAAATATGTTTACAGCACTCAATTAAAATTTGTTGTTGTTGTTTCATAAAGTTTTAATACCATCTTGTTTTTGTGTCAACCGCTAGGGAACATCTATATTTTCATCTTCTATATAATATTTTCTACGAGATGAACCAAATTTTAAAATGGCAATTGAAGTCGGTTCCTCTAATCAATAATGTGTTTCTTTACAAGTATTTTATAAGTGGTATATCCCCTGCGCTGTGAGAGTAAGTGCCCTACTCTTGTAGATACCTCTTACTTTAGGGCACATCTTAACATCCTCACAGTTTGTGGGTTCTGGAAATCCGACAATATATTCAAAAGTAGGGAGATCCTGACACATTATCTTCATCATGTAAATACACATTTCAGATATTTAAAATTGATCCAATGTTTCAACTCAACGATTTCAATGTCTGTAGGCCATATTCCGGTCCAATGTTGCCCGAAGTATATTATGATTTATATATACATACATATAACTATACCCTCTATTGGTTCGTGTTCTGGCCCTGAAAACATATCTACATGATTAAAGCTGAACATAAACAGCACGTATAACTCTTTAGCTAACCACAAGTAGATTTATTCATAATTCAATGGCATGACATCGACTGACATACAACGAGCCGAATCTTCTTAAAATCTCCATTTACTATCGCTTCTCATTCTCAGTTCATCTGTTTGAATCTAAAGACTATACAGTTTCCAAATGACACTCGTCCGAATAAGTAGCTTTCACTTTGATTTGCGAGAACTGCTTTGCAAAACACAAAGTGCAGCAATGAAATAAATTTTAATAATATCTAAAATAACCCGAGATATTCCCTAATACCAGATGGAGAGCAGAAAAGGAAACGATTTGTCAATATATTAAACAATATATCAAAGTTAGGTACCTGACACTCATATAGAAGCAATAAAGATGTTTTTATGATGTTCCCAACAATATATCAAAGTTAGGTACCTGACACTCATACAATAGCAATAAAGGTGTTTTTATGATGTTCCCAACAATATATCAAAGTTAGGTACCTGACACTCGTATAATAGCAATAAAGATGTTTTTATGATGTTCCCAACAATATATCAAAGTTAGGTACCTGACACTCATATAAAAGCAATAAAGATGTTTTTATGATATTTCCAACAATATATCAAAGTTAGGTACCTGACACTCGTATAATAGCAATAAAGATGTTTTTATGATGTTCCCAACAATATATTAAAGTTAGGTACCTGATACTCGTATAATAGCAATAAAGATATTTTCAAATAATATGCATGTTAGAAAGAAATGGTATACAAATTTACTTACTACATCATGACCATAAACTTTCCTTACCTGATAAAACCAGATTAATTACCAGATGTCTTAACCTTACATATAATGGTTTTCCGAAAAAAATTTCTGTGAATACACCAATCTTACCTAAATGATTTCCTGCTTAATCCACATTCATAAAACCACCATCAGGTGAAAGTCAACATCACTATCAGATAAACATACCCAAATCAATGGGAACATTTGCTGTTGTTTTCTCAATGTAAAGTTACTCAGTGAGCTATCTGCACCCTTTCCACCGCGAGCAATCGAACCCCGGAATTTTAGCATTGTAACTGTAATATTACTGCTGGTCCAACGAAGGGCACCGGAAACAAAAATAGGTTTTTGTTACAGAGCTTTTTGTAAAATTTTACGGTATCTTAGGGAAGACATAAACAACTAATAACTTTAAATTTGGTAGGACATGCAGAAACATATATATTAAATGTATATATATATATAATTCTTTAAATTACATAAACATGATGATTCATGCCAATTATGAGATTATCTCTTATCCTCAGAAATTTACAATTCATCATCGTTGTCAAACCATCTAAACAATATATTGACTAATAGTGGTTTTTATCATTCCTTGAATTGTGTGACAACATTACTAAGTTTTCGATAGCCTGCAGTGAAATATCAATATTCTCAAGGGACTGGATGCTGCATCATTACCAGGAGAGATTAATCGATAAATTCTAAAACAGTCAGTGATGTAAAGCGAAGATCAATCAATCAACATAGCAAAGCAACTTGAGAAATACGAGAGAGGGTTATGGTATCAAGGAAAGAGAGTGCGGGAAAGCCCTTTAGAAGAGAATGGGCCATCGGTAACCTTCTGGGTTTGCACGTGACGTTGAGTATGTAGTGTACCGCCCACCACAAAACAATAGAAATATTTATAAAGTAAATTTTCGTAGTAATAGACGTGCTGATAGATAAATACTGTAGTTCGAGTCCCAATAAAATATTAAGCTTATATTTTGTTAGTTACTTCAGTAGGAAAATTATTATTAAAAGTTTCGTTCGCACTCTAATTCTGTAATAAATAAACTTAGTTTATTTATTATATCTGCTGTTGTCCGGGTATATAATGTAAAGAACTGAATACTGGACAATGACACTTTTCATTCACTTCACCTATCCAGTGTATAGATTTTTCTCATAGTGACTACAAAGCACGCTCACAGCAACAAAATGTTGACTCTAATACTGTACCTGTAATAATACATAATGCATGAAGTTCAGGAAAATTTGTCCTTCTGTTATTAAATACACGCGAGTTTGCTTGTTTTGCAACCCAAATTACTTCGTGTTTATATTATATACATACAATTTCATTCCTAAATTTTCTATATCTTTCTCTTCTTCTGTTTTCTAGGTGTTCTTATTTTTATACCTTTCCCATCTCTATAACTCTTCTATTTCATCCCCCCCCTTCTTCTTCGTATCTCACTCTCTTCCATTAGCTTTGCAACAAATTCCTCGTGAACCTTTTTGAACCTTGCAACCTTCCCCTACCGGTTTCTCTCTCTCTAATTCCTCTTGTACGTTGTTTACATTTCACGTTCATTACTTCTCTGTTTCATCTTTTGGTTCCTCCTCTTTCCTTCTTCGTATCACACTCTCTTCCCTTTTCTTTGCAACATAAATTCCTCGTGAACCTTTTTGAACCTTGCAACCTTCCCCTACCGGTTTCTCTCTCTAATTCCTCTTGTTTACATTTCACGTTCATTACTTCTCTGTTTCATCTTTTGGTTCCTTCTCTTTCCTTCTTCGTATCACACTCTTCCACTTTCTTATATCTTTAACTTCTCCAGCAACTTTTATGTAACTTAATCCTTCTTACCCTCTTGTTCCTTGTACATATTTCTCGTTCCCACTCTGCTTTATCTCTTTCATTCCTTCGCCACCTTCTTTATCAGGTCATTATTTTTACTCCACAGTTTCTTTATCTCCTCATCCTTAGAAGGACGAGGGTTGTTCAACAAAAACAAAATTTTGACAGCAACCAAATTAACAATGCTCAATCTCAACGTATGACGTTAGAGTTGTCAATATACGATGAAAAAAAAAAACAGTTTCGGGGGAGTGTACAAATCACGTGACTCCAAAGTAACTTAGCCTAAAATTTTGACAGCCACCAAATTAACAATGACCAACCTCAACGTTTGACGTTAGAGTTGTAAATATACGATGGGAAGAAACAGCTTCGGGGGAGTGTACAAATCACGTGACTCCAAAGTAACTTAACAGCTTAAAATTTTGACCTCCTCCAAATTTACAATGACCAACCTCAACGTTTGACGTTAGAATTGTCAATATACGATGGGAAGAAACAGCTTCGGGGGAGTGTACAAATCACGTGACTCCAAAGTAACTTGTCAGCCTATCTGAATCGTCAGTCATGTAGCTTTACAGCTGCGTGGACAACACCTGCTGCTTATTCATGTAACTTCACAAAAGCTACACTAGGCACCGCCTCTCCAAACTACTTTGTGTAATTTACATACTATTTAGGCAGCACAAGGTAACGACAATATTTTCGATTCAGCGCTATCCTTAAGGAAAAACTACATTTTTTTTATATTCAAGTTCAACCTAGCAACTTTTATATTGTTATTACGAAAAATTGCTGTACCAAATCTTGGGATCTTGCGCTATCCTCGTTTTAATTCTACCTATATAAACAAAATGGGATTTTTAGAAAGCTGTTATAGATATTCACAACACTTTGCAGGCATCATAATTAACTATTTAGGAGTGCGTTTTGGAAAGGTCCTCATATAATTAATGATTACTTATACAAAATAATTAGAGCATGATGCCTATTTTGTGGATTTAATATTTTGAAAATGCCACAACTGATTGTTGAGGAGATTAATTACATACATATATATATATTATACACTCACATAAGCACAGATGAACCGTATACAGTATTATATGATGAAAATACTACAGATAAAAGCTTAAAAGGAAGAGAAAACATTCTTGAATATGTGAATTTTTATAAACATACATTTAACTTTAATGCTTATCTTGATCTTCCATATATTTTGCAAAATATAACTTAAAAAAAACTTTCAATCGATCTTATTCTTTGAGGGGGGGGTTATGACGTCAAAGGAGCGATTTGTTGAGTATTCAGGCTTTTTGTCTTACCGCAAAAGATTTGTAATTTGTTTGTAATTAAGCACAAAGCTACACAATGGGCTATCTGTGCTCTGCCCACCACGGGTATCGAAACCCGGATTCTAGCGTTCAAAGTCCGCAGACATGCCGCTGTACCACGGGGGGGGGGGGGGCTTGTCGCAAAATAATAGAAATATACAGTTATCCAGGTTTGTTTGTTTGAATTTATGCACAAAGGTACACAATGGGCTATCTGTTCTCTGCCCACCACGGGTATCGAAACCCGGTTTCTAGCGTTGTAAGTCCGCAGACATACCGCTGTGCCACTGGGGTGGGCGGTTATCTTGGAGCCATAAATATCTAAAGAATAATCAAATAGAAATTTGATTTTAATACTTAAGTAACTATAATTGGTTAGAAAACAGTAATGCGATACCACAAATTATATGGCTGTTTTCTTGTTTATCAATTGCCACGACTCTCACACTTTATATTGTAATTTTTATAATTTCTAATTTTGATGGTTCGATACTACTTAAATACTCAGTCTCGCTATGTTCTCATGTCTCCAGATATCGTGTTTCTCTTAAGTAACGCCTTGTACAGATTAGGAATCTCTAATAACGAAGAGCTGGTACAAATCATACCTAATGGCCCACCCAGAGTCAAATGTCACAGTTTTCCTCCAGTAGACGGCGGCACGAGCTGGTACAATATAAATAAATGTGCAACAGGAATGGATAAGTATTACTATCGTATATAATGAAAATAAAATCGAAGACAGGAGTGTTTGGCACGAAACTAGTCTTATATTTGTGGTCAAACATTCATTCAACACTCAACAATATCCCATGATACAAGATTACTGAACCCAATTAATTAATCTTAGTTTTCAGTGACGTTTAGACTTCACGGTTTGCGAAGAAGTGGGTATATTTTTCTTTTAGAAGATAAATATATGGTATGGGGATCCCTTGAAAGTTTATGAACAAACATGGGCAACCAGATGTATTTCCTATACCATACCGATAATGCCATCACAATATTTTGGTGAAATACATGCGCATGTGACGTTACAAATCCAGTTGTTTTAAAAGCAAACGTTTTTGAGAGAACAAAAAGAAAAAGGAAGTAATATTCAATCGAAATTTCAATTGTAGAATCTAGAAATCCGAGTCAGCAATATATACTATCATCAATGGTTAAATCAAAGATGTGTACGCTTTATTTGAATTTAACGATTTTTTTATAACTAAGGATAAAAGTGCTATTTGGGAAATTAAAATATTTGTAAAAAAAACCTGATCAAGTTGTATGACAAAGATATGCCATTTTACAGCGACTGAATTCTTAGGAAGACATTGATTCTTCATTTCCAAATTAGTCGTAAAGAACGAATTAATTCAAAGCGCTCCCCCCAAACAAAAAAGTACGTGAATTAAAATTGAATCACTCATAAAGGCCTTGTCAGTTTTCAAAGTCACAAAAAAATTCTTTGTTCTATATTGAATGGTTTCTTAAAATAGAAAATTAGAAGCAAACGAATGAGGAAAATGTTAAATGCTAATTACGCTAATTTGGTAAAAATGTGGAATGTTAATTTTTGTTTGACTCTTGCTTCAATAACGAAATCAGTTATTTGGCCTTTTAAACAAAAAAAATTGTTTCGCACGACAAACACTTGAACATACGCTATAAATACTACTGTGTAGGTCCCCCGGTGGGACAGCGGTAAGTCTACAGACGCAAAAAACCGGGGTTCGATTCCACGCGATGGACACAATACGGCTTTGCTCTAAAACAGACTACTGTGTGTATGAAACGTTGAGAAATATGTGGGGATGGGAAAAGATGGGAAACAGATAAAGTGATGAAGATATGAACAAAATTGGTACGTAGAACTACGTGAAACAGTTTGTTGGTTGAATTTCACACAAAGCTACTCGAGGGCTATCTGCGTTAGACCTCCCTAATTTTGAAGTGAGAGCCTAGAAGAAAAGCAGCTAGTCATCATCAAAAGTTTGGTTATTGTAATTGAAAACGGGACTGACTGTCACATTATAACACTTCCACGGATGAAAGGACTAGCATATTTGGTGATGAAATCCAAACCCGTGACCCGTACATTGCGAGTTGACCGCACAAACCACCATAGCGAAACATAAAGCTATATAAATGATAACGTAAATGGATGAGTAAATATAAATATAGGAAACAAGTAGACCCGTAAACGGATGAGTAAATACAAATATAGGAAACAAGTAGACCCGTAAACGGATGAGTAAATACAAATACAGGAAACAAGTAGACCCATACAGATTTATGGATAGGAAATAAGTCTTAATACCTATCAAGGGAAAAAATATTTGAAGTTTATATAAAACAAAAATAATACAGATTTTTTTTTTTTAGAAATTCTTTAATTTATACAATTTACTTTTTTGTTCATTTATACCATGACACATTTTATCATACAATGGTCTTCTAAACCCTCCACTCCAGCCCCTGCAACTCTCGTTTGATACATAATTAAATAGGCATAAGGAAAGCATGGCGAAAAAAGCTAATTGGGTCAAATACTCAATATTAGTTGTGTACAAACGGAGCATCTAGATTGTTAGTCTGTAGTTAAGCACAAATCCACACAATAGCTATCTGTGCTGTGCTAAACACGGGGATAAAAACCCGATTTTTACCGTTATAAGCCTTCAGAATTACCGCTGATCAACGAATAGCCAGCCTTATGATAAAATACAGGAGAAATAGAAGGTATAGGACATTACAGGAGTAAAAATAAGTAACATAGGAAAAACAGCAAGAATGCAAGACTTGATATACACAAATCTCAAAGCATGCACATAAAAGGAGAGGCAGTGCTAAAATGTGAACAATCACATTTCTTCATTTTTAGGTCCTCGTTTGCGATAACTATAATATTATATCAATAAAAAGGGCAAATAAAAAGGTTTTTGTGCATTGCACCATTATGGCCCGAATATAAGCTATCACCACCAGCTGGCTCTCCATCATAATAAGCCTGTGTTTGTCATTTCATTAACGGGAAACCAATTAACGAACAATTAGGTATTAGGATGCATGCAGATGTGACGCCAAATTCAGGCTACCCACTTCCCTTATATCTTCTGTGAAAACTGTCTTAATTGAAACGAGCAGATGCCAAACTGTTTTATTAAATCGTGTCGGGTGATTCATGAGCAGGGTGGAAGTTTTTTTTAGTATGATAAAGTACGTGGTGCAAGTATTTCATACTTACCTTTAAAATCTACGTTATACCTCTGACATTTCGTAGATGTGAGTTTGTTACATTTACGACGTGATTACACAAATTTACACTATACATGTGTGTGTGTGTGTGTGTGTGTGTGTGTGTGTGTGTGTGTGTGTGTGTTTGCAAAATACGTTTTAGTAATAAAGTACTCTAAATAAAGCTATAAAATGGCTATACGATAATATTAAAGACAAGAAAAAGGAAATTACAACGTTTCGACAAGTTTACTGTCATCATCATGTACAACGTGCGAGCGAGTAATCTTTCGACAAGTTTACTGTCATCATCATGTACAACGTACAAGCGAGTAATCTTTCGACAAGTTTACTGTCATCATCATGTACAACGTACAAGCGAGTAATCTTTCGACAAGTTTACTGTCATCATCATGTACAACGTACAAGCG
>NW_013666377.1:406468-408648 GCF_000517525.1 Limulus polyphemus | reverse complement strand
TTTATAGTCCTGGCATTGATATTCATAAACAAAATTATTCAACTCGTTGTGTTTGAATTAATTTGGTTGGAAATTCCCTTGTTTTGTGCAAGGAGTAAAATTATATTTAACCTCTGCATTAATATTGTGTGTCTTACATAGACGAAACCTTAGTCTTTTTTTTTTTAGAACACCAGGACTACCGGAAATGCAAGGTGTCTTTACTTAAATTGAAATTATACGGGACACCACATTGATTGTGTTTCTGAATGCTGGTAATTATATTTAAGATGAAGGCTTTGTGAAATCTGTTGATGTAAAGATGACATAATTTTAAATGTCCGATTCCTAAATACAGAATGTTTTTGGAATTCCAAGTCTTTTGTGATTGGTAGGATTAGTTTGACGTACAACTGAAACACTAGCTATTTCTAGTACTATTTATTCATACATTTTTTTTTTATTCTTTACTGCGTTCTCTCTTCACCATTTTAAAAACGTTATAAGCTTAGTAAACAAGAAAATAATCCTCAATAACTTTGTGTTTAGCGTTTATGTTTTAGTTCACCAGATCAGCACAGATGGCATTACTCAATGTAAACATGTTGTATTCAGTAGTGTTATTTTTCCTTCGAAAAGTGATCAAGTTCCATAAGTTAATTAACCGAAAGAAAAACATGCCAGTTTTATTAGCAAGTCTGTAAGCGACACTTGAGAAAGCACGATATATTTTAACCATATCATTTCGTTGGGATGGAGGAGGGGGGGGGGGCGTCATCTCATGTTTACAAACATTTTGTGACCAAACAAACTTTAAAATTTGATACCAGTTATTTCACATAAAAAAAAAAAAACGTTGCCGTGTTGGTTAAAAATCCCATAATTTCTGTTATACTTCATCTTATTAAAATTTCCATAAATTTTGCATAAACATAATTCCTTGCACAATAAAAATATGTAAAGTGCCTCCTTGCATTGTAATTTTTGTTAATATCTAAATTTTCGTATCTCTGTCGAAAATGATTTTGTTAGCAGCTTTACATAACTAAGTCGATAATACTAGCAATTTTATTTAGTAACCAGTGTTTTGTATTCCATTTTAGAACTCCCCCATAGACTATACTTTCATGATATTCTTAAACCCGAAAGAAAGCACTCGGGTTATTTTATTTTATTATGTTATTGAAAAAAATTTAGATTCTTTCACCGTTGCTTTAAGTAACCCAACTTATTATAATCTAACGTTGACTCTAAAACACAACAACGATAACCCAACTTATTATAATCTAACGTTGACTCTAAAACACAACAACGATAACCCAACTTATTAGTAATCTAACGTTGACTCTAAACAACTCTAAAATACAACAACGTTAAAAACGCTTCATATGAGAAAAAATATAATTATTTTATATTTTTACAGCCGTTTCAAATATTTTAGTAATAACAGCCCAAATGTGATAAAATAACTTATCGCAATTGTGAAATGAACGTCAAGCGATGTATTTTGAATGTACGATTTCCTAACATTTACGGTGTTTTAATTAAATAACAGTTTGTGCAGAAATATTCTGTAATACAAAAAAGTAGTGAATTAAAATGTTTTCAAATCTTTGGTTTGTTTAGACTAGACAGGTATGAGTGTAAGTGCTCAATTTTTTTTTTAAAAATTACTCGTGCTTGAAGAATGAATCTTCATTTTCAAATGTCAATTAGTATCCGCACAAGTCTTTACAATAATGCCAAGTAATCTGAGCACAAATACACTGCGAGCTTTATTGATTCGTGGCGACTTCATATGTGGCCATTATTCTTTTGAAAAAGCGCTTTATCGGAACTAAATCGTATCTTAATGATTCCTGTAACAGCTCCATAAAAATACTAACATTGACAACGTATATAAAAGAGACCGAATAAAAGAGAAGCCTACAAAAACTACAATAATCACCGAATAGATAATAAAAAAAAACTACGAGAAATAATATAGCAAACTACATTAAAATCTCAAGGCATTTCATCCAATATGACCAATTGATATTTCAGGCTTCTCTATCAAGAATTGTGTTCTACGACAATTTTGTTCTTATGCAATCAAATAGTTATAATTACACTTGTAAATTTAGAAATACCCCCCCCCCCGAATCTAGTATGGCAAAAGGAACCCCTATTTGTCCCCACAGCCTGCAAAAAAAAAAAAAAAA
>NW_013666377.1:402000-405566 GCF_000517525.1 Limulus polyphemus | reverse complement strand
CATAAACGTTTCACTACGCTTATATTGTGTAATGGTGACAATTTAAGCGTAGTGAAACGTTTATGGTTTCGTCATTTACAGCAAACAAAAACTAACATTTCGCCAAAAATTAACAAAACTTTCTTATTTTGTTTTTTACAAAATTTTACTAAATGAAAAAGTTAATCATTGCTTAGTATCTTGTACAAAACGAAACAGTTTGTGAATGCCGCAATCAAACTCAATATCGACCAAACGCCAAAACGTACCAACACGAGACTGAATATCAATACTAATTTACGTCTAAATTCAACCACCAACATTCCTTATTCTTAATGTGGTTCTATGTCATTCCATTACCTCAAATTTGCATTAAAACACCCTTCATTTGTTGAACTACAGTATGCATTCTACAAATAAAAACGTGTAACACAACAAACAGGAATCCCCCAACGATGTTCATGCATAATCAACGCAATTAAAATTCGCATTTTGATATGAACTCTTCTACTGGTATTTAGCCAAAGTTGCACAGAACTAATTAAATACCACGATATCTTGCAAATACATTACGTAAGCTGACAAAACTAAACATAGTCATAGCCCAAGCTGAAACACCAAATGAGCTACATAAATATTAATGGCACATAAAGTCACTGTGAAAACAGGAAAATCAATGCCAGTTCATTTATACCAATGAATACAGTTAAACAATGTTCGTAATGAGATTCATTTACCAAATATTTCTTGAAATTAACCTTAACAGCTGTTTATGACAGCTTGCTATATTCACGTGCAAACCCTAACCAAGATAGCATTAATGTTGAAACCATTGTACGTTTGCAGGCAGCATGTTCGATAACTTTCTACTCGAGTTTTATCCTTCATGTGTATACTCTCATTAAAAATAATGGGCTGAACAGGGTTTGGTGGTTATTAGTATCAACTCTTTGAGTCGGTGAGAAATAACGTGGATAGGTAATGTAAAGAGTGTTGTGTACGTGTGCAGATATGCGTGTGTACAGATAGATGCACACACACACAAGTACGTACGCAGAACAGTACGGATTGATGGGCAGTTCGTACCATATCTTAATTTCAACCGTCTAAGCCATTGTTCTTAATGCTTTACGCCTTTCCTGGGTTAATTACTGGCGGTTTATCCAATAGACGTGTTTAGTGATTACGTAAGTATAAAGGCATGAAACGTTTCCATCACAATTTCCATTAAAACTAGACGCTTTCTCTATTTATCTCTGTGGGTGTTAGGAGGAGGGTTTAATGACGTGAAGCTTTAACAAACAGTGCTCGGAAATCAGTAAATGCCATGTTAGCCGCTAAAAGCTATTTTTGATGGTTTCTCTTAGAGTTAGTATTATTCCAGTTTGTTGGTCTTTAGCCGATTTTTCCAAACGAAAATGAGGAGTTTTACGCATAAACACAATAAGTATCGTCTTGAAATAAGATTCCCCGAAGCCGCAAGTTGTCTGTAATATCCTATTAGATTTAAACACACATTAGAACAATTACAATTTTTGTAACTTAGTTTGTTCATAAACAAAATACACCTTTGACTCGGGCAACATAATCTTAAATAACGTATCAATTCCTGCGTATATTTTCGTAACATACAAAGAGTGCATGGCTGCGAACACTAATAGCCAACTGATCGAGTTATATTATCATCATCTTATAGGCCCAGACTATACTGACTTCAAATAGCAAGAGCAGTCACTATCCTCCGATTTACTCAGAAGTCTGAAACAGTAGCGTCTTTTCAAAAGCTAATATAGTTTTATACAGCTTATTACATCTTTCTCTTCTTCAGAGTTTTGGAAATGATAAACTCTGAAAATATCCTCTACTTCAAAGGTGTTATGAATAATAACCATTCTGATGATATCCTCCCTTTTCAGAAGGTTTACAAATGACATCTGTTCACTTAATATATTCTTCTTCTTAAAATGTTCGATGCGTGTAATCATTAAGATATATCTTCTCTTTTTCAGAGGTCTTATGAATATTCTCACTCTCTCTCTCTCTCTCTATATATATATATATACATATATACATATACATATACACATATACATATACATATACACATATACATATACACATATATATACAGATATTTATTTCTTGTCAACACGTATTATTATTATGTTCCAGTTACAATGACGGATTTTACGTAGACGTTTATAAATTTCGGTAGATCACTTTATTATTTTTATCTAACTATTGTACATTCAATGTGCAATACCGATACACGATACAATGTTCATTGAATACATGCACAATTCGTCAACTACCTCGTTCTTCTATTTGTTTAAGAGTCAGTGTTATTGTTGTCTGATTTTCATTCACCACGACGTTTGGCATGCGTGTATACAAACGTGGTTCTACCAAAATTCATTTTCTGTAACAAACTTTTTCTTTTAGCTTTTGTTGCATAAAAATTCTAATTTTCTTCTGACAGATAATCTTATAACCATGAGTTACCAAGTGCAACAAATTACTCCAAAAATGGCCAAGTCTTCTCAAACAATAAGCACACTTATTAAAACAAACAGACCGGTCTAAATATTAATTGTTTAAGTTCTGTTATACTACAGGAAAAAAATGGAATGGTGAAGGTTCTCTGACTACGAAAAAAAAAATGGAATGGTGAAGGTTCTCTGACTACGAAAAAAATGGAATGGTGAAAGGTTCTCTGACTACGAAAAAAATGGAATGGTGAAAGGTTCTCTGACTACGAAAAAAATGGAATGGTGAAGGTTCTCTGACTACGAAAAAATGGAATAGTGGAGGTTCTCTGACTACGAAAAACTTAGTGGTTCGACTGAGTTACATCTGTTATATATGTAATGAGAAAGAAAATAAAAAAAAAGACTTATCCAAACATGACTCATTTGAATGTTCTTTGACTACGAACATACGTCAGTCGTTTGAGTTTACTTTTCTTTGCTACTATTTCACTTCTGTCGGATTATTAATGATAATTTTACAGCAACTGTTTCAACATGGTTTTAGTTGTTTAAACACAAACAGTAAGGTTTTCCTCTTTGGTGTTTTCCGTCTCTGATCAGTTAGTAATTGCACATCACTTTCCAATAATCTAGTTAGTCCTCCGAATACTGATGAAGCCTTATAAATTATTGTAAAACGTGCTTCATAATCCATAACCTAAGTTACAGCGGTCTTCAATAACATATTTACTAGCTATCCAGAATTCCGAACTGGTTACACTGAAGAAAGTTAAATCCTCATATATGTCTTCAATAACATATTTACTAGCTATCCAGAATTCCGAACTGGTTACACTGAAGAAAGTTAGATCCTCATGTATGTATATATCTAGTTTTTGGAGAGAGTTCCATATGGCACCCCCACCCAAAAATTGTAGAAAGATTCTGAAAAGGGTTTATTTTAAAGGGCGTATTAGAAAAATTGGGGTATGGCTTTGACAAGCATTTGTGTGAATACATGTGGAGAACATTATATTCTGATAAAAGTAGCTTTTTTGATGCCTTTATACAAGACATTTGTAAAGTTTATCCCCAAGAAGATTGTACATCTAATTAATG
>NW_013666377.1:391956-401000 GCF_000517525.1 Limulus polyphemus | reverse complement strand
TGATTTATTAATAAAAAGTAATATTTATGAAAAAAAAATTCATCAAATTGAGTGGGGGTGCCATATGGAACTCTTACCTAGTTTGTTTTTTTGTAATGCTGTAAGCTTAATTTACCGAGTCAATTTAATTTCCCAACATTCGAGATTTGCTGAGAACAAAGTCGTTTTCCTTGTTTCAGACGCCAGAAATGACAATTCCTCTACTTGCAGAAAATCAGAGTAAAAATGTACTTTCTTTACTGTAGCTTTTTATAACCCAGTGCTTTCGTAAATCAATGCTACTTCTCATCTGATAGAAAACTGGTGTCCTCCGCTAAAGTCCGAGGTTCGATTCCCGCTACCATCAGAGCGAAGACAGCCTTTTTGTATAGCTTTTTTTGCTATACGAAAGCAACAAAAACCAGAAGATTTTTATCTTTTTTCTTCAGTGTGACAAGTTTTGGAAATGTTAAGTAAAATGTTTCTTGACTTTATTTTGATTCTTTTAACGTCTTAATTGCATACATCCTTAAACGTTACCAGAATCTTTAAATTTGTTATTGTATTTGCTTATTTGATACTTTGAGCATGTTTCAAAATAAAACCAAGATCCAAGCGTATACACTGTACAGTAATTCAAGATTCACGTAATTTATCTATCCGTTCTTCAAGTCATATTAGAGAAAAAATATTTCAATACATTACAGTTTGCTAAACTATATAGTTTGCACGAACACCACAATTACACTTAAATAAATGACTAATTTCGACTAAAATTATATATATATTAATACGTTAAGTATCATAACTGTAAACGCATAGTTTGTCCTTCAGACTACCAATTAAAAACAGTGACCTTATGCAACAAATGGGTTAAACGATTAAATGAGAAACGGATTATCGTACAGGTATAGTTATCCTTAATTTAAAACAACTAATCAGAATGAAAGCAGCCATTGAGTAGCACCCGGCGTCTAGTTCAACGGATACTCTTAACCCCAAAAAAAGGCTTAGACGGTCGTATTTATAACATCCCCCAAGCTGAAATGTACAGCTTCTTCATTGACTTATAACAGCTCGAATCTTAGAATTTCTGACCCACAGCCCAGCACGCTAACCACTCTGGAACATGCCTTAAAAAAGCATTCATCCCAAGACAAAGATTTATTAAGTCCGTAGAGAAGAATTTCCGACTAATTACAAAATTATAAGAATATTAAAACGGTTATGATCAGAAGTCGAAAAAATGACTATGAACAATATTGAAAAACTTTCAAAAAGAGTTACGAGTCATATATAGTATTTTCATATCACAGTAGAATACTGTATGCAATACCAACCGAGTCAAGGTCAAGGATTGGCGTATTCGCTCCTCCTCATCTTCAACTTTGTTAAGTTCTTCTTTCCTCTTGATCTCCTCTTTCTCTAGTCATCTCCCCCACACTTGTGTTTCTCTCTCTCTTTTTCGCCCCCTTTTCTATAGGCAGTCTCCAGTTCTCTATCACAATTTCCTCTTTCAGGACCATGTTTTTGAAGTTTGCCATTATGTTTTATAATATAGTTAGCCAAGTGCAGCGGAATATTTGTAAACAATTTAAACAGTTCGATTAACTGTTGAATAACCGGAAGCTTAATGGTACTTCAAACTTTTTTTTTTAACTAGGTATGCATACGTGTCCAGAAGTTTTTAATTACAAAGCCCCCAATAACAGCGTACTAGTCACACACATTGATCCAACTTTAAACAAAATACTTCAGTACTGCAATTAATCCTATGTATTTTACATAGACATTCAGTGTTGTAACTGGCAAAAACATAGTCACACACACACACTGACCCAAACTTTAAAATACTTCAGTACTGCAATTAATCCTATGTATTTTACATAGACATTCAGTGTTGTAACTGGCAAAAAACATAGTCGCACGCATTGATCCAAACTTTAAACAAAATACTTCAGTACTGCAATTAATCCTATGTATTTTACATAGACATTCAGTGTTGTAACTGGCAAAAAACAGTCACACACATTGATCCAAACTTTAAAATACTTCAGTACTGCAATTAATCCCATGTATTTTACATAGACATTGAGTTTTGTAACTGGCAAAAAACATAGTCACACACATTGATCCAAACTTTAAACAAAATACTTCAGTACTGCAATTAATCCTATGTATTTTAGATAAACATTCAGTGTTGTAACTGGCAAAAACATAGTCACACACACACACATTGATCCAAACTTTAAACAAAAATACTTGAGTACTGCAATTAATCCTATGTATTTTACATAGACATTCAGTGTTGTAACTGGCAAAAACATAGTCACACACATTGATCCAAACTTTAAACAAAAATACTTCAGTACTGCAATTAATCCTATGTATTCTACATAGACATTCAGTGTTGTAACTGGCAAAAACATATAATTACCCTATATGATGGAATATGTGTAACCCATCAGTAGTAAATGGTATAAAAACAAATCAGTTATTTGAGGATTAAGATGTTGCTCACTCAAAGATTTTTGGAATACTTAAAGGAAATTTTTCAAGTTTTACTGCAATAAGTAGCTATGTATGTAGCCCACAGGTACATCGTAATAAATAGGTCACTATTTCAATAGTTTGATTTTGTGAATGTTGGTATTTTTGAAATTTTAAGTGTTTTGGTTGACAAAAGCGTCTCAGTGATGTTCTAGTACCGAATATTTGAAAACATTTCATACAAAGGATTTTGAAAATCACGTTCCACTTATGACCCACTAACAAACTTTCTACTTACTCCTATACGATCGCCAAGCTGCAGATGTATTGTAGTGTATCTGTCGTCGTTTCTTAAGCTGTTTAATAATCATTCATCTAAAAAATGTACGTCGTCTCACGTGAACGCCTAACGTTTAAAAATCGGAATAATAACGTGTGAACATCTTACAATTTGTCCACACACATTTTGATTTTTCAGTCTTTTGGAATAAATGTTCATATTTCTCTTTAGTAAAATTCACACTCTCTCTCCTTGAACTTAAGAACTTAGCTTATAAATGTTCTTTAGAATTGGTTGCATTAATAAAAACTATATATTATGTGAACACACGCACAAGCATGCCTTTTGTAAAGTTTTACAGAATAAGACAACTTGTAACTTAAGCATGCCTTTTGTAAAGTTTTACAGAATAAGACAACTTGTAACTTAAGCATGCCTTTTGTAAAGTTTTACAGAATGAGACAACTTGTAACTTAAGCATGCCTTTTGTAAAGTTTTACAGAATGAGACAACTTTTAACTTAGAAGCATTATTAGAAGCATGATTTTTGCAAATCATTTTTGAATAATTGGTCACTATTTACTCTTTACCTCTACACGGAATAAGACAACTTGTAACTTTGTAAAACTTCACAAAAGACATGCTTTAAGTTATAAGTTCTCTTATTCTGTAAAACTTCACAAAAGACATGCTTTAAGTTATAAGTTCTCTTATTCTGTAAAACTTCACAAAAGACATGCTTTAAGTTACAAGTTCTCTTATTCTGTAAAACTTCACAAAAGACATGCTTTAAGTTACAAGTTCTCTTATTCTGTAAAACTTCACAAAAGACATGCTTTAAGTTACAAGTTCTCTTATTCTGTAAAACTTCACAAAAGACACATTATGGCTTGTACGTATTCTTCGATGTTTTTTTAACTATCAAAATAGCTGACCCACTTATCAGCTTTCTTTTGATTTTGAAAGTTCCGCTGAGGAAGCAAGTCTATAAGTTCATAACACACAGAGGAATATAAGGAGATTCTTCATGGCAGCAATGAGCTTATTTTAAGCACGTTCATCAACTTTCTGAAACGAGAAGTACCCATAACGCTTGAGAGAGAAAAGGGGACACATTATCTAGTTCTACCCCTCTTATTCGTGCCACGAACTAGCAAATAATAACTTACTCCATACATGGATACATCAAAATAGGGTTAAAATATTAGTCCAGTTGTACTCCTACTAAATGTTTGCGTACGTTATCACAATAATATTACATGATATTAAATCAGTTTCAAATATTAATTTTTCCATATTTTCTAAATCTCATGATTTACGTATTTCATTTCAGATCATATTGAGGTATCGTTTATCATCCTCGATGTCTTTTTTTTTTTTAGTATCTAAAAACTATTTGCTAGCCAACACTGTCTACTTCCTCATTTGTTCTAATGTCTAAATGAGGTTTTTCGGACACTAGGAACAAAGACATGTTTTCATTGGCAGGTTACAGAATTCGGAGAGTTTTTTTAACTACAGTTAAGCATGGGTTTAATGAAATCCGCCATAAAATTTGTTTGTTTTCATTTTATGAATACCGTGTACAAATGATCAAAAAATATTTCAATAAGAATACACTTTCATTGGTAAATAATTTGAGCTCAATTGACAAACGATACATACTGCCTACAGTTTTTCACTCGGATCGATGAGTTTCAAACAATGATACATTCATTACACCCGTTACCTTTAACGATACTCCATTCATGCTTAGCAAAACTAAATGCGAGGAACGTTTCGTTAACCGATCCAAACTACACTAGAAGGTCATTCACCTTTCCTTTCCCCACCTCTCTCTCTCTCTCCGAGACAGTCAGCAAGTAAGTGACGATGCATACATTATCTACACGCACTGGGAGTTTTAATGAGAAGATAAAAAAAAGTGGAGAAGTAAATCCTAAAACAACAGCTTAGAAAAGTAAGTACAAATGAGATGAATATTGTTAACGTCTGCCTATGTTCTGTGGACCATTTGGAAAACCGTACAATAAAGTATCGTTTATTTTCAGAAGTATTATATTCCCATCAGCGAGACATCGAGAAAAGTAAGCCTTAGTGCCTGAAGTAAATCAAAATTAGCAAAATTTAATATTTTATGAATAATTCATTCTCTAACACAAATGAAACAATATGCAGAAAATACGGTGCATGTTTATATACAGACACGAGAGAAGGGTTGTAACGTATTCTGTATTTATCAATCATTAAACATTTCGGAACAAAAACGTCTCCCCCCCTTTCCTTTTCAAAAATACATCAATGTATTTGATAGGTGGGAGGTCGACATTAAATACTCTGGTCTTTATCTTTACCACAAAGTTTCAAAATTAAAGTTCCTGAAAGATTCGTTTACACTTGGAGAAGAGATGTTTACAGCTAAGCCAGTAAACTTATGTAATTATATTACTAGAATGTAATCTCGTGCTTCGCGTACGAGGCGTATTAATATTTATCATCTGAATATATTTGAGTAGAATGCACAAACAAGTTCTACTTTATGACGTGGGAAATGTAGTTCTGTGTCATCAAATGGGAAATACGTGCGTACTACCAAAATACATCTCTTCACAGAACATTCTTCGTATAAACACCCACGATTTCAGGGTATATATACCATCTTTTACCAGCACATTTATAAACCTAAATGTCCCTAAACATAGAGTTGAGGCGAGTCGATGTTTGTATAGTTTAACCCTTTACAGACAGCCCATACTATGTATTTATTACCCGTAAAAAAAAAAAAAAATGCGACATCAAATTTGGAAAAGTTGTGACTTTTTGTCCCACAAGTTTCTTCCAAAATTTAAATAGCTTAAATGTTAAGATATGAAATTTTCTTTTGATGTAAATTTTATTTTAACATTTGTTTTATGATAAATAATTAAAAGGAAATTGAAACTTTAGCCCTAATTGCCGATTTGTAGCCGCCTGATGGAATTTATTTTGAGATATTGGAAATAAGTAAATATCTCGACAGCGTAAGGCCGGCAATGGGTAGATTTAATAGAATTGTAAAAGTATTTTCTTCGTGTAATAGTTTTGAAATATATAATTGTTAATATTATGGTAGAAAGATGTATAAAAAGCAGCTGCCGTCATGTTTGTTTGATTTTGTAAATTTCTTGTTTCTAGAGATGTTTATAAATCGTACGTGTTTCATCCGAAACCTGGAATCATTTCTTTATAAGCCACAGAAGAAAAAACGAATTAACGGAAAGTGTGCCCTTGCATGATTATTTTACCAAAACAATTACCTTTAGAGTTAATGTTTTATATATATATAGTATCTTTGGTTTTGTAATTTGATAATACGCTAAACGTCGTACCTTTGTAAAAACGTAACTTCGGGGGGTCTTCGTTATATGTTTTTCAACAAATGCTAGATATATTATTATATGCACGACATCAACAAGTTTTACGTATAAAATAGAGGGAGACACTTATTATCTATTTATATTAGTTATAACACTTTAGATTATTTTTACGTACCGGTTAATATATATATAAGGTAGTACATGGTATAGATACAAGAAACTTACATAACAAAAAATACCATTCTTTCGTGTTGTATAGTAAAATCTGTTATCTTTATCATAAAGATAAAAGTGAAACTTTGGCTAATCGTCGACCAGTTTTTTCTACTATTTTCTTTATTTCATTAATTACACAATTTAAGTATTAACGCATTAATCACTCTTTTCATATTTATGAAAACTAAGGTGTAGTGCCTGAAACGCATTTGTTTGGGTGCTGAATGCGGAAGAACGAGTTCCATTTTAGTTGGATATTTAACAGAGATATTACAAATCAAATTGACAAATTATGGAACTCTATCATATGCTATATTAAATATAAGGTTATTTTCCACTTTTATCAAAGTGTTTTTACTGCTTTTAGAGGAGAAAATCCCCCTACGCCGTACCTCCCAGGCAAGAGTCGCTTGGCTTTGATGTTTGTCAGACAGTTCAGTCAGTTTCAAGAATCACATTATAACAAGATTAAAGTTTTCAGTTACATATTTGATAACATGCCCAATTCTCGCAAACAATATTGCTTTACCTTTGAAGTATTTAACTTACTAAAGTACACTATCAAAAGTCTCCATAGTAAATACTGACTGGAGTCACAACGCTTTTTTCTTCTCAGATCTCCCCTGAGCTTCATTCAACACGTTTTTCTCAAAACTCTCCTGAGCTTCATTCAACATATTTTTTTCTCAAAACTCTCCTGAGCTTCATTCAACATATTTTTTTCTCAAAACTCTCCTGAACTTCATTCAACACATTTTTATCAGAACTCTCCTGAACTTCATTCAGCATACGTTTTCTAATTATCATTTTTTTAATCGTTGTCACTTCTTGTAAATCTTTTATAGCTTAAATGTTCTTTTTCCTTAGCTCTAACTTAATTTAAGATTGCTCCTTTTTGATCCTCCTAAATTCCATTTGCAGCTGTTCTTGTAACAGTCTTTAATTTCATATTCTTAACCCCATTCACAAATGTTCTTTTCAGTATCTCATCTCTTCTCAACCTCATTTGAGTTTCCTATTTATCCTTGTAACTCTCCTTAACCTCATTCACGTTTATTTCTAGTTCTTTTTTTTTACCTTAGGTTCCTTTTTATAGCCCTCCTTACCTTTCTTTATTCACAGTTATTCTTTCTCGTAACTCTCCTTAACCTTGTGCTCAGTATTATTGTTGCAAGTCACTACAGACTTAATGTTCTTTGAGTAAAAAATAAATGAAAAGAATATGCAACTAGTATTAAGATATCAAAGTCTCCGGCGTGTGTTGCTTAAAAATCACGTGACAGGTAACACCTGCAATAGATGAACAGTAATATACGGGTACACAGCTGGTGTCTGATTTCCAGGCTTGGGCTGAAGGAGCTAACAAACATACATCATACGTATGGGGGGAAAAAGGCATAGCTCTATCTTCCTTTAACAAACAGATGGAGCACAAAAAAAATAAAGGCGTAATGGTGCTGAGACTTTTTTGTTCAATATGTAGCCACTCTAACTTCCTCAGGACTAATCGACAATGAAAACAGTCTAAAAAATACTGCACGAGACTGCCTCAAAATGGTAATAAAAAACAGTGCAAATTTGTTCTTTTTTTTATTTCTATCAAAAATTTCAGCTACATAAATGTACCATTCTACCAACAATCCCAACTAGTTCCTTACCAATCATCTTATTCAGTAACGCTTTTTTTTCCTGATTCCATCTACCTACCACCATAGCCGCGTCAATTACAATTTAGAAATGTTGATGAAACCGGGATTTTGTTCTACGGTTTCTGAATATATATATATGTAATCGAAGTATGTAATGACATAGAAACGATAACGTTATCTGAATAACTGCATAGATGCTACAGTCCAGTTCCAAAACATTATAATTAGATGCTGATTAGGCTTAAGAGCAAAATAGGATGACTTGGAAAAATAATTTCCACATTTTCCAAGAAGCTATTCTTTCCATTTTCTAGTTGAGTAGTTGAATACGGAGGATAATATTGTAAAAATATCAGAGCTAAGAAACGGATTTTCACAGTCATTAAGACGAAGAAAAAAAAATATTTTTATAGACTGTGATTATCGATTGCTTTCATTTCCGAGATGCAAGTTAATGCTATTTTATGCGATAAACATCGATGCTATTTTGCCAAGATAGTCATTTCTAGTTATCTTAATTTGTAAGACGACAATCAAGATTATTTTCCTAAGGTAGTCATCAATAATTATTGTACCTTACCAGATAAATATTAAAACATTGGTGCTATAACCCAAACTGACTCAAATCAGACATATTGATGAAACAAAACTATTGCTTTAGGTCGTCTATGAATCGACAAAGTACTGTAGGAATTACGTACAAAATGAAGACGTCCACAAACACCGTACTCTGAACATAGGAAAGAATGTAAAAGGTGAAACTAAAAAATACGTCCTATCGTAAGTATAAAGTGAAATTGACACATACATATTCATGTATCATTATGAGAATAAAGAGGGTCCACAAAAAAAAAGTTTGCTTCGTGTAATTCTAATGATGCATCTTATGCTTCGTTTTAAAGCCGGTTATTCAACAACGCAACAGCAGCTCATCACAGAGTCATCTAGGCTCCATGAACAACTAACTACATATATATATATATATATATATATATATATATATATATATATGTGTAGGGTTACTACACCTCCTACTTTCGTCGACCCAGTTTAGACACTCTCTCTGGCATTGAG
>NW_013666377.1:383020-391946 GCF_000517525.1 Limulus polyphemus | reverse complement strand
TATATATATATATATATATATATGCTAGGGTATACACGCCTACTTCTGACCCAGATGAATACGCTCTACTGCATCAGTAGCTCTAGCTACAGATAAAAGCATGCAGTGCGCGTGGGAGTGACGTAGGATGTATCTAAAACGGTTTGTCGCTTGAGAAAAGATTAACCTTTAGAAAATTGTAACGTAAATCAAATAAATGTTCAACTTCTTGTATAACTCAAAATACACTAATCCTTATACAATATTTAGAAGGAGGAGGAGGAGAAGTTCAGCCATTAAAATAAAAAGTTGGAAAAATATAAGCCTCTACAGATTTATATCAGAAGATCTCCACTAATACAACAGGGATTTATTCGTCCACAAAACAGATACTTTCTTGAAAAATCAATATGCAGATAGTTCTACAGTGAAAAACTGACAATAATAAGATTATCATAAGTATGGAAACGTGATAATTACACATTTAAATAACTCGTTAAAATAAGTCTTACATTAGTTTTCTAGCCACCTACACGATGCAGAACCTCGTGGCCATCTATACAAGTCATTCTTAAAAATATTACAAAAATAATCAATGTTCAAATAATTGTACGACTTTTTAAGTATATTACACAAACATACTGTAAACACAATACATATACTTTACAATGTATAATTTTGCCTCTTTGCTACGTTACATTAGTCTCTTTTTAAATAATCTTACATAAAACAAAGGGATTATAAGTCCGATTCATTCCTTATTTGATGCATAGGTCATTGAACCTTTTCCCTGCTTACAATATAAGTGTCAAAGGGATGAAATAGAACATTTATATTTCAGCCGTACAGGTAAAAACTCAATCATAATTTCTCACTTCACCCATATTTAATTGATGTGGCTCTCCAAAACAGAAAGATGAATGTTTCTGTGTAGTGTCAAAGTACTGGTTTCATTTCGCTTCTCTGGTACGTCACGGCTACCCCACACACCCCCTTTCTTCATATGTGTGTGTGACGCAATCGAGAAACGTAAAAGACCCCTATTTGTCTAAGCCTGGTAAATTACAGTTACATTAGGTGCTTTACAATGCAGTGAATAAATTGAAAAAGGTCACAATTTATTCATGGTTCAGTGTTATCCTTTCTTTAATAGGAAATCTTTCACCACAAGCCTAATGATATAGATTAATAAAAAAATGCCATATAAAACCTATTCACGTGTTTTGTCTATATAGAGTCAGATACTCACACATGCAAAAACAAAACATACAGGAGTTTAGATAGAATCTACTCATATCAAGAATTTGTAGATAAGACGTTACAGTTATGCACCAAGAAATGGAGTATTCAACACCATTTCGGTCTATAATGAACTGGACTTGGAGGAAAGAATACATCAATATACTCTCGACTCCACGCATCATTTCGACAGATATGTCATCACATTACAATTTCCGATCGATCCAAAGGACTTCGATGTAATGAAGAGGAATGGTATAAGATCTTACAGATTATGATAAATGGTGTTAAAAACCAGCTATATTACAAGGTCTTCGGTATAATCACAGTTATAGCTTGAAACCGAAACCATTTGTAGTAAGAACAAATGATGGAAGGTTGAAATTCTCCTCTAAAAGACTGGGAATGATCGATTGGATAATACAAGCTCGGAGTGGTCAACATTAAAGGAGCGGTCAACATTTAAACACACCGTCAATGAATTTTTTGGTACATAACATACTGCAGTTTACTTTTACCATTCCATAATCTATAACTAATCGACCCTGAACTGAGAACACGTCATGATGTAAAAATAGCTAGCATAAATGTCCAGTGTCCGTCCATTCTGATCAATTTAGATTATATCTCAAAACCAGCGGTATATGATAACCGAAAGATATGAATGAGTGAATGTTATTGATCCTAATAACTTACCCTACATACTAAAACAACTTTTCGTCAGAAGATGGCACTCAATAAATATATATATTTTAATGTTATGGACAATTGTTGTGTGTTTAACTAGTGATGTCCAAATGAACAATAGCTGTTAGCAGTCCGAACATACTGTGAAAATAACTCTTATTTCTAAACATGTTCGTTGCAATAGCGACAGAAGTCAGAAGACGCGTCTGAATACGTTAGTTATAAATGCAACAATGATAACCGTATTTGAACCAGTTTAAGATACTAAACAGATGTAATTATACAAGTTCTTTGATTCCACAGTAAGTAACTTGTTTTCACAATTGGTATTTTCAGAGATTTGGACGTGTTTAACTACACATTCTCCTGCCAGAGCATATGATATGGATGGCCCATAGAACTCAATGAACATAAAGACTAAGAAATACGATAGGTTGACTTGTAGCGTAGAAGTACGTATAGCATTCCGAAACATCGTTTATTACACGACATTGACAAAAAAAAAAGCATATTTATGCTAAAAATGTGATAAATCAAAGCGACAAACAGACGCATTGTTTGGTAACGCGCGATCATTTGTGCATAACACAATATAACTATGCGAGGAATTTGGTAGCAAAATACCAAGAAACACCTTAGTTGACCAAAAGTGCTCACGAAACGTGACAAACTGTTAAAAGGGTGAAACTGGTCCAAACCATCTTTGCAAAGTGACTTTACTATATCCAACGTGGCTTGTAACCAATTATGAGATCCATATATCATGATCTCGACGAATATATGTATACTTTTGATGGATTGGACAATGGATACATAAACTGTACATCCTACCCAAGAATGGTCGATACAGTTTCGCTTGGAAATAAGCCCATCAGCACTGAAATCTAGACAGCTTTAGGGAGCATTCTATCCAGTTTTGAAGGACTGTCCGAATGCGGGTCTAGATGCAAACAGGTGAATAATGCAACCATAACTGTATTGTGCCAAATGTAACTGGTTGTGATGGGGTGTCAAATGTGTGAGATGCATTGTGCACGTCGGACATGTGTTTGTACAAGTTTGAATACCCATGGATAAGTTCCAGGGACAACAGTAGAGTTTGTTGATCAGAAGACCAACGTGTTATTTCAGTGCAATAATCTTTTTATATATATAACATGTATGGCCCAACCTTGTTTCAAAGTAACAATATTAACGTCTTTGCATATTACACTTAGAGTCGACATCTTAACCCTACAGATTATCTCTGAGAGCACAAAGAAGTTAAACCACAGCCTTCTGGCAGAGATCTTGAAACAACAGTGATGACAGATTGTACCATAACACCTTCTGCAGTCTATTTAAAACGATGCCATACAAAATAGCATCAGTTATTCAAGCCAAGAAGAATATTACACTCCATTGGAGCAGTGATAACTAGCGCTTCCTATGACTACGTGTCCAGGTATTTTTGGTAGAGCAATGTTCGTGTGAAAAGTTTAGCAACTGCTGGATACGAGTATCTACAATGGTATCAATCCTAAACGTTTCTGGACTGTTTTCCTAGAAAACAATTAACGCTGTACATTATCCAAAAAATATATTTGCTTCTCCCATCGTAACACTCCCCCCCCAAAAAATTTTTTTTAATAACTTATGTATCCATAATTTTCTGTACTATTTGCTTATATATATATATATATATATATATATATACACACACACACACACACACACACATAAAGCGTAGAATTACATGTAAAACATTGACAAACAAATACACAATCAAATTACTTGTTATAATGGAAGAACTGCATTGCACTGCCTTAAGAAAAGTGCCATAATGATACTATGGTTGATTATATCTTAAAAAATTAGCACTTCCACAGTCACTTGACATCTGTGTGTGTTTAAATATTATACTAACCTTCCGTTGTTGTTTGTTGTTGATCTTTTTAAGGAACAATATTACGAAAAGGCACTTCATGGATATCCAGGAAAGGGAGAACAAGATTTTTTTTTTAAATACAAGTTCTTACGGGCTTTCACGTCGCTTCGCCAGCTCCAACAAAAACAATTAGTTAATGAACTAAACATATAAGATACATTTAGGTTGTATATCTATTAAGGTTTACTTGACTGTGTAAACACAATGTTACACAAAATCTACAAATACGTAAGAATTAATTGCATAATAAAAGTGTATACCAAGATTCATTTTATTTTTAATTCACAGTCATGTAAATATTACTCCATTTCAGTTATTAGTCTTCTGCCTATCGATCTCTCCTTTTTTTAGCCCGGTATAGCGGTTCATAGAACGGCTCTGAGCTTTCGTTGTTCTTGTTTTTCAAGTACAAACTTTTATCTCATAGCTCCGTCATATCTTGACCGATTTGAGATCTAGTTAGCAGTTTTGGACTCAGGAGGTCAAACCTTTTCGAATGATATATTTGACCAAACCCAAAGTCTCATAGATTCATTTACTCTAACCTTGCCTAAAAATATTTTCAATTTGAGGGTAGGCTGGTAGAGATCCTGATAAGTAATAAATTTGAAGCTTGTATACGGCGCGTCCCACGCTTGGTGTTGATGGCGCACTAAAATATAGCTAATAAAAAGAAGAAAAAAAAGGTCTCATATTAATTTACTATAATACTGCCTGAGAGAATTTCAAGTGCCGCGGCTATTGAGTATTCCCTCTTTCTTTTTCCATTTAATTTGTAAAACTTCCAATTAATTACCTTATTTCCGTCCCGTTTATGTTAATTTTATTATAAATAAAACGCCTGAAAGTAAGACAAGTATAATGTTTTTGAATACAGTCTAAAAGTTAACAGCTGTTAAAATTCATACTATAAACTTCGTCAATATTATGTGGTAGCTTTGATACAAAGAACCCAGTAGATTGCATAATAAGAGTCAAAATATATTTTAGTTTCATACTAAATAAATAAAACTGGGATATAACAAGAGCATGTGGTTTGAACATCAGCAGTTTATTGAAACATTTCTTTTAACCCTGAAAGATAACTTTTTTTACTGACCGCCGAAGATTAAAAAAAGGCATCAACATATTTAATATCTGTACAAAATTTTAATTAAATTTTGAAATTTCTTTAAGCTTGTTATAAAAATATATTACATTATGAAAACCTTATTTTTAAACAAACAACTGAAGAAACTTTATTTCATTTACTGCAGTCATAAGACTCAATATTCCTTACAATCTTTTCTTAAGACTCGTGTAGCTACTACGTTTCTCAAATGACGGATTACGAAAAACGAACATTATATATTTTCAAAGCGATACTTTACAAAACCATGACAAGAGCTAATTGTACTAAAGCCGATGTGAAAATGCTAATACAGTAATGTATCACCGCAGATGCGAGTCATGGCGCCAAGGGCGACATGACAAGCACCGACATATTTCGTTCACGACGACAACTCGACCATTCGACTTTCTGAATACTCTACGAATAGACTTATGGCTGGAGGAATATGTGACAGTTTTTACAGTAAAAGGGTATTTGTGTAGCGATGTAAAGCCAAAGGGCAAAACAGTTCAAAGAAAGAAGCCTTTAATATTCTTCGCGCAAGTAGAAACATTCACACAGCGAAGCTTTTGGAACAACAACGAAACCACACCCCAAGTCAATCCGAATAACAATTTCATCCACCAAAGTGGTTGCTATGGCTACGAAAGAGTACCCTCCAACCCAAAAAGCAATTGTGATAAAGTTGAATACGACTAATAATATCAGTAGGAAGTTGACAGAAGCTCATAACCCAAATATTCACAAGCTTCAAGCCATACTTTGAAATCAACTGATGTTGTCATTATAAATTACTATGTCTGGCCACAATAATTAACTATGTCCATCAGGTGAGGAAGGAAGTAGTTCCAAGAGCAGTATCAACATGTAATACCGATCTTTTAAAGTTTCTTTGTTTGTTTTGAATTTCGCGCAAAGCTACACGAAGGCTATCTGTGCTAGCCGTCCCTAACTTTAGCAGTGTAAGACTAGAGGGAAGGCAGCTAGTCATCACCAACCACCGCCAACTCTTAGGCTACTCTTTTACCAACAAATAGTGGAATTGACCGCCACATTATAACGCTCCCACGGCTAAAAGGGCGAGCATGTTTGGTGGGACGGGGATTCGAACTCGCGACCCGCAGAGTGCGAGTCGAACTCCCAAACCGTCTAATCATGCCGGGCCTCTTTTAAAGTGTAATAAACCCTCAGTATACTTAATTTTGATAATAACAGTAGAGTTAGCATGTTCTAACAAAAGCATTGTTCGCAACTAATGCCCTGTCATATAAAGATGATTATCATATGTGAATGCAGTTTTACAAACATACAGATAACATGATGCGATTTTTTTTTTTAAACACACCATGCAATTATCAAAGTAATGATCAAAGTTCTGCTGTCTCAGAATAATTTGAGCGTACTCTGAATAGTAAATACACAATTATCGCTCAAGAAATTTTTATCCTCACACCACTGATAAGTGAATGACCAAAATAGTCTATCAAGTTTGTTGTTGTTGTTTTTTCTTTCAAAAATTCGCGCAGCCTTACACAAGGGCTATCTGTGCCAGGTGTCCATAATTTTGTACTGATAGTATAATTTGACCGCGGAGCGCGTTTCTGCAGTAACACAACGCGAACCACTACCCTTAGATTTATAGTACGACACCCTACCCAGTAAGCCACGCCCGATCCATTGTGTTTTAGAAAGCGAACGAAATTAATATAAATTTCCAGTGAATACCATACAGTTTAAATACCCTTATAAGCTAGCTCGTAATAATATGAATATTTTCGTGTGAACCGCACGATATACTGATAAACATGCTGCTTTTATTCAAGCCATTTTACGAAACGTTGATGTACCTAAAAAAAAAAAAGCAAAAAGTGTTTAGAATGTAAAATATACATAAGGAAATTTCAGCTCATTGATTTCCAGGACTTGTAGGGAGAATCAGAGTTACATTCGGGTGGATTAAAGTTTTTCAGTCGGCATATAAGTTGGATCTTTGTACTTAGATCTATAGAAATATCTTGAAACACTATCTGTCATTAAAACACACCTGAAGTAAATGTAGGTCAAACTTCACACATATTTTGAGAAAGTAGGACTTTGTTTTAATATTCGATTTAAAAGTGTTCCACAACAATTTCATTCTTTTTACGATGAAAGGACCAAAGAAAAACGTCGTTAAACAAAACAAATGTTTATCCTAGCAATCCATTATAACATTGCTTTAGAATTGAAATGGTTAAAATAACTGTAATTCTAAGAATTTATGAGCGATAGTAAAGAAGAATATGTAATAACATGTTAACCACACTACATTTTTCATATCCAGTGCCGGCGAGGCCTTTCCGACAATACCAGGATTCACCAGACCGGCTGGCTGAAGTACAACAGTAATAAAAGTAGTCGAGGCATTATTTATATCGCCAATTTCACGCACAACAACTGTTCTGATGTGAGCTACGTTAAGTAAAGGAATTGTGATCATTATCAATCTTATTTACGTCATTTACAAATCAGAATTCTGGTAAGAATTAATAACACAATATAATTTATTTATTTTTAATGCCGATTATTTAGTATCATTTTATTTGATTGAACTTTACAACTTGTCCTCTTTTCCCGGAAGTGACCACAGAGTATACGTGGTTATCATTTTGGACAAACTTGTATTACTTTATAAAACAATCGTTTAGCCAAAGATTGACACTACTTCCTCTCTGGTGGACCTATTGAATAACACAATATAATTTATTTATTTTTAATGCCAATTATTTAGTATCATTTTATTTGATTCAACTTTACAACTAGTCCTCTTTTCCCGGAAGGACAAACTTTTTTGGACAAACTTGTATTAGTTTATAAAACCATCGTTTAGCCAAAGATTGACACTACTTCCTCTCTGGTGGACCTATTTCAATCATTCCTTACATTTTTCATGTAGTGGTAGTATATTAGAAAACCAATTACACTAACAATTACAGGTAGGTATAAAAAAAAAAGTCTAAAACTGGTATGACATCTCGTGTTCGATTCAGTTGTAGAAAATAGACGAAAAAAAAACCACTTCTTAGAATTAATCCGCTTATATGTATCTATTCATTGGAAAAGAGGCGTGTAGTTCCACAAACGAAACTGGTTTACATCGACTGTGATAAAGTTTCAGATATTTCTGGAAACTATTTGTTAAAAGACAAACACGCATTATTATATTATATATCGCTTTCATGTTCTACAGATACTTTTTTTAAGCATTATTTCACCGTTTCAAATACATTTTTTATTATTATCATTGAATAAGACAAAAAATAACAAAGAAATATCAAAAATCATATTTCTCAGCGAGTCCTAGTAACGGCTGTATGCATTACTAAGTAAAAAAATTGTGTCATAGCAAAAACACAGTAATAAATTTCTCCTATCATGTCTTATTAATTTTGATGACAAATGACCTATGAAACAACATCAACGTTATTCAACGAGCCATCTTAACTTTGGCAAAACGATCATCAGCTGTGGAAGGCACTTGTCCGAGACAGAGCACAAAATCCTTTATCTTATCCTGACAGGCTGACACTTTATTTTAATAAAATAAAATGTCAACTTATAAACTTCACATTTCTTCGTATGATATTTATTTCTATATAAAAGTTATGTACAAAGTAATAAAGAGCAATACAATATTGAAGTTGATTTTAAATAAGTAAAAATGTTGATTCAATTAATCAACTGATCCATTCGTTGATTGTGTGTGAAAAATCCTATGTAAATTCAAGTGACTTTTACAGCTACTCGCAGATATATGTAATACTGTAAAAGTATACGTATTTAAACTTATTATTGGAGATATACAGCCTTCCCTATAAAATTAATTACTATTGTTAAATACTTGAATAACGACAAGTTCTGGTTAGAAATTAACTAGGTGTCCCTCTTCAACACACACACACACACACACACACACATATATATATATATATATATATATATAT
>NW_013666377.1:371294-382442 GCF_000517525.1 Limulus polyphemus | reverse complement strand
ATTGAGTTACTAAAGCTTATACAAAAGATAGATTGTGTGAAAGTTAGGATTTTTGTGGTTTTTTTTATTATAGCATCCACCCCCACATTTTTTAAGTTTATAAACCGGACAAAGGACGGGTACCCAAGCTTGTATAATTTATAGTTTCAGTTTCTTATCCGCTTACAAGTTCAGTCATCACAACTCTTAGCAATGTAACTGGAACACGTTTTATACAAAAGCACCAAGTGGCTAAAAGATGCACCTTCACACAGTTAATAACTTAAAAATAAAATTACTATGATTTTAATAGTTTCACACTTCAAATTCTTCTAATGTTACCAACATACGAACTGTGTTGTCTTCCAAAATTTTTAGTGCATACTATAGAGTTTTACACAGTTTGATAATAAAACATGAAAAAAAACGACCTTCACACTACACATAATTACAAGAGAACTTATATTTTAACCGACGTTTCGCCTTTGCGGTTTCTTCAGGGCTAGTATTATCTATCTGTATTGGGCCAACCACGAATATCGAAACCCAAGTTTTAGTGTTATAAGCCCTCAGACTTACCACCTCTCTACAGGGGAGGGCGCAATTTGCAGATAGGCAGATCGACCAAAGAAAGCATTGGATGGGGGAGGGGGGGAGAGAAATCCTGCCTAAGAGATTTCTAAGGATTTCTGGTAGAGCTTTTTATTTTCCAGGGAATGTTTCGACCTATGATCCTTTTTATTCGAGTTTAATTTTCATCTCCAAAACAAGATGCAGGATCAGTGTCAAGGATAGGCAACATATGCTGCTGCTTACGACGTCAAATACTTGTGGGCTCCAGGGTGAATGGGGCGCACCCTTAATTTCTGCTTAGGGCGCTAGTTAAGCTATCGCTAACCCTGCTGACGAGTTAACCATTTCAGGTCTACAAAGATCTAAAGTCCGATGCCGACATGCGTGAGAGATACGATAATATTATGAGAGAAAAAAAAAAGATTCAACCCCATGCAGCTTTGTTCTGGTCGAGTTAAAGTTTCATGTCACATTTTAACGTGAGAAAAATCCAAATATATCATTAAGAGTTTTATACTACTTGATTAGTCTAAAACAAGCTTAAATACACAATTTTACGTCACTTAATAAAGCTGCAAACACATACCTTTGTAGTCGTGGTTGTCAACCGTCCTCATGATGTCTAAAAGTTGTTGTTCTAGAGGAAATCTCAAAGTGTCCAGAGGACTAGTGTTCAGGTTTCCACCCAGCTGCCGATCCTAAAATGAAACGAATAAAATCCGGTTAAAAACAAAAAGTAAAGTTCACAAACTCTAAGTATTTCGTTTTCTGAAAAATAGAACAACTTTAGATCAACAGATATGTTTGGAACACGGTGACGTTTTTTAAAACTCTCACGCGTGCCGTATTATTCGTTGTGTGCGCGTAAGTGTAAGCTTTTATCTATAACACAATAAAAAGTGCATCTTTACCACTATATAGAAAGCAACATATTTACCGTAAAGTGAAATATTTCTTCGCCCATTACCAAAATATAACATGCCGTAAGTAGACAGTCTAGTTAGCGTGACACCGTCTCTAGCTTCGAACCACAGGCAACAAGTCAGCAGTAAGTTATAGCTATATATATGTATACTATTTATTGATTAATTAATTTACTTTATTTATGATTATTACATAGAATATTTTACTCCAACTTCTTCATGTAAATAAGAATATAGTGCATTTTTTATATCAAGAAGTGAAGAACAAGACTGCTTATCGACACTATATATATAGCAACATGCGCAATCCCAGCCTAGAATCAACAACCATGTATCTAATTGCACGAATTAAGTGAATTAATCAAAGTTAACTACTGCATTCTCAAAGTAATTCGAAACCGATCAGCACATTTAAAAGAAAATCAGAAGAATTTAATACATTTTTATTACAATCATTGTGAACAGAAGCTATAAAAACTTAACTAAGTTAGTCAGATGCATGCACATGTATGTATGTATGTATACGCAGATAGATAGACAAAGATGGCAAAGTTTTGTGAAAGCACAAACCAGTCATATCGTTAAATGTTTGTTTTTAGAGCAAAGCCACAATGGGCTATCTGTTGTGTCCACCGCGGAGAATCGAACCCCGGATTTTAGCATTGTAAGTCTGTAGACTTACCACTGTCCCACCGGAGGAGATCGTGAAAGGTGACAGTATCCCAACCAAATCGTACACACTAGATGTTATAAGATTATTTACCAAATGACCATTACCTCACTGTCTCGTTACGAGATTATTTACCAAATGATCATTACCTCACTGTCTAGTTACGAGATTATTTACCAAATGATCATTACCTAACTGTCGTTACGAAATTATTTACCAAATGATCATTACCTAACTGTCGTTACGAAATTATTTACCAAATGATCATTACCTAACTGTCGTTACGAAATTATTTACCAAATGATCATTAACTCACTGTCTCGTTACGAGATTATTTACCAAATGATCATTACCTAACTCTCTCGTTACATCAAGATCTTCGTCTTCCGCATCGTTTCCAGTTTTTGCTCAGGCAAGCAACACACACACACATCTATATTACACGCATGTATGGATCGTTAGTGATAACTAGCAATTCTAAATATTACAGCTCAAATTTTACGGCCACAACTAAACACTAAGTTACTAAGCGCCCAAACTTACAACTGAAACTAACAGCGTATAAACTTTGAAACTAAAGCGCTCAAAGGTTAAGCAGATAAGAATCATACATTTAACGGATAGATCTTGTCAGTACATATTTGATCTTTACTGAACTGGTTATTGGTTTCGGTGATACAAATCCGAGTGGCGCAAACGTAATAATAGCTTTTCACAAACATTTAGTTATTTGACGCTTGGGTCTATGTGCATTCATCATACATGACACAAGTTGTTATGTGAAACAACGGGGCCAACGGATATGTATAATAATAGTCATTGTCTCCTGGTAGTAGTAATAACACATCAAAACGTCACGTCGTCATCTCTTCCTGCTCGTGTGATTAAGCAGATGACGTTGTTGCAGACAACTTCTCAAAGTTTCTTCCAAAATCTATTGCACTATCTGTACATCTTGAATGATGGGTTAATTATTACATTTGACACTATCAAAATAAGTCAAATGCATGAATGTGCTTAAGGCAACAAAGCCTTATGACGTTTAAGAACATCAGGGTCTGCTGCTAATATAAATTTGACAAACTTTCCACACATCTTCGTACTTTCCTTTACCGCCAAGTATTCAAAGCATTAAACCATTCGAGAACTTGTTTTAGTTTGTATGTACGGTTTTAGTGCTAAGCTACACAATGGGCTATGTACTATATCCATCACGAGTAATCGAACTCCCGGTTTTAACGTTAAAAGTCCGTAAACTTACTGATGACCCACTGGAGTGTGTGTGTGTGTGTGTGTGTGTGTGTGTGTGTGTGTGTGTGTGTGGAGGAGGGGGGGGCAGTTGTTTTCAAAGGCTTTGTTGAAAAATACAAAATAAACTTAATAACAGATCACTTTATCAAACTCGGACGTAAGAACAATTTTTGCGTGCAATAAAAAGAAGTAAAAAATTAGCTCTAAAGCAAACACGTATCGTGTGCATATTATGTTTTCCTGCGTGAATGTCAACAATAAGTACTTTGTGTTACAAAGATTTGTACCGCATTCTTACTTCTTCTACAAACAAACATGTTAAGATAAACATATCTATACATACAACAGTTAACGAAACATATTCGAATATTATGAACGAAAAATCGAGATATTACGTCACGTTGATCACAGCAAATCACATGAAATGTTTTCATGTGTCTTAAAAAACAAACCAATTATAGAACAGTAAGAATATTACCTAAAGTGAACACAATTCTGGTAAAAAGTTTTGTCAGTTCAGAAATAATACAAAAGCAATATAGTACGTCACGTTGATCACAGCAAATCACATGAAAACATTTCATGTGTCTTAAAAAAACAAACCAATTATAGAACAGTAAGAATACTTACCTAAGTGAACACAATTCGGGTAAAAAGTTTTGTCAGTACAGAAATAATACAAAAGCAATATTGTACGTGTGTAATACAAACTTAATTAATTCCGTACTAGTCTATTCGTTTGTTCTGGATAATCGCCGTCCCCTAATTATGAAATAACGGACTAAAGAGCAGGCAGTTAGTTAACAGCACCATCCGCAAACTCTTGGACTACTGTTTATTTTGTTTTTGAATTTCGTGCAAAGCTACACGAGGGCTATCTGCGCTAGCCGTCCTTAATTTAGCAGTGTAAGACTAGAGGGAAGGCAGCTAGTCATCATCACCCACCGCCAACTCTTGAGCTACTCTTTTTACCAACGAATAGTGGGATTGGCCATCACATTATAACGCCCCCACGGCTGAAAGGGCGAGCATGTTTGGTGGGACGGGGATTCGAACCCGCGACCCTCAGATTGCAAGTCGAGCGCCTTATCCACCTGGCCATGCCTTGGACTACTGTAATCAAATAGTGGAATTTGACCGTCAATCTTTTGACCTACTCACGAACCCAAAATGAGAAGTGCCATTTTCCTTACACGGGACACGAACAATGGATCTTCGGCTTTACAGTCCGGTGTGTATATATATATATATATATATATATATCGAAATTTGAAAGCAGGCCTCATGTTTATATGTGATTTTGACTTAAGTTTATTTATAAGCTTCAATCAGAGACCATTGTAATAACGTTAAAAAAACTTCAAATGCACAAAGGATACAAAGTCGTAGGCAAGTCTACGGAAAAAGAACAGTCGATTTCTTTAATACTTCTGTAACAACAAAATGACAATGCTGGTGTAGCATATGAAGTTGAGATCTTGAAGTTAGGAAATTTTTTTTGTATTCTAACGCTTTCAGATATATGCAGGCAGTTTCAAAAAGAGAAACGACACAATGTGTTTCATTTTATTTGATTTGGATAACGAATAGATATGTTTGCTCTCACGTTAGCTTAAAAGTACAAATGTATTTGTAAAATAGATTACCAACTCCAATAAGGATGTGATAAGATTACGTATTTAATCACAACGATATTTGCAATGACACGCTATGTGTAAAAAAGCAAAATCTTTTCTCGGTAATGAAGTCCATCTTGCCCGTATGAATAATCAGACAAGCGGGTGGAGGGAAGTATGTTGACAATGAAACGCTTTGAGGTTTCGACTTCTTAAGCTTCTTTACGTATACCCGTTTGTTGTAGTATTAATGGTGTGTTGTGGGCATTATGGAAGCTTAAAAAACAACAACAAAGGCTTGTTTCTTCTTGTATTTTCATTCTATAAAAAATTGGCATAATCTACAGAAATTGAAATGTCGGGGGGGATGTAAAGCAAGAGTAACGCAATAAAACATACCCTACACTTCCCCCCTTTTAAAAAACTATATGACTACTGGGGTCATCTTTAGAAGTATTAACTTAATCCACAATTTAATTTCAGAGTACGTATTAAGCCATTCTTAATTTTGAAGTGGTAAGAGTAGAGGGAAAGCAGCTAGCCAGTTCACCTTTCACATTAAGAAGGTTTTTTTAATTATTCATATCGGTTTTGATATAAACGTCAACTGAACTTGTTAATGTGACCTTCTAAATATAAGATTTTTTTAATTTCAAAAGACTGTGTTCCTATAAAAGAAAAAAAAAGCTGTTTATTGACTGTAATTTATATCTGTAGTATATATATATATATATATATATATTATATTTATTCAAGTCGTCTTTAATAACATTACGTGGAAATACATTTTTATCGAGATTTTTAATGTTATTAAATTCTTTTTACTAAAATAATAAAATTACTACTTATTTTATATGCTTTATGTACTTAATTCCTAACCAATCTTATATATCTCAAAAATAAAGCTATCATAGTTAAAATACAAAGTTAAGTTTTTGTTATGATATGTATCGCATCCATTCTGATTTTCAACCAATGTCTATAAATGATAGTTTATAGCCTTCATGTTCTACTGTAAACCCCCATGTTTAATATTTCCTACTTTGTATAAGTTCTGTTTAAAAACAATAATAGTTATCTATATATATTTTGTAATGAATAGGTTTACATTCTTCAGAACAATCACAGATCAAATATTGTAAGACTAGAGGGAAGGTAGCTAGTCATCACCACCCACTGCCAACTCTTGGGCTACTCTTTTACCAACGAATAGTGGGATTGACCGTCATATTATAACGCCTCCACGGCTGAAAGGGAGAGCGTGTTTGGTGTGACGGGGATTCAAACCCGCGACCCGCATATTGCGAATCGAGCGCCCTAACCACCTGGCCATGCCGGGCCCCAGGTGCTAATCTAGATCCTATAGCATCTACATCTGTCTGATCATGTATCTCTTGATTAACAAAGAGAAAGCGCGATTGCTTTGTAGCTAAATCCGGTAACTTTTTAAATACTTCTTTAGCTAATCTATTTGGATTATCCTGATTAAAAACTAAATTAACAACTACATCGAGTGTTTCATTCAATAGTACGTTTGTGGATAATAATTGAATATCAATAAAGATTATTTCCACATTTTTTTTTTATTTCTTTCACAACCTAGAAACTTAAATAGAAAATTCATTAACATCTAAAGACTTAATATATTTTGCCAGAAAACCCTTCCAATTCATCATCGTAAGTACCAACATCAGATACAATCGGTCTTCTCGGACATCCTTTCTAAGGTACTTTATAGGTAACCCATATAAAATACCTTGCTTGTGATCTATCGTTCTTAACATTCGTTATTATTTATGAACAACTGTATATTAAAATTTAATAAATACTTTGATAAACTATTTTCTCTTGTTATCGTAGGATTTTTCTCAAATTTCTTAAACTTAGTTTCACCTCTTAAAATATCTTGAACTTTATTAATATAACCATATATCTTTGCCCAATTTTCTAACTGATTAAGTCCTTCTAATACTTCCCAATCTTATGTTGAGTGGTTTTTTTTTGTTGTTGTTTTATCTCTATTCTGGACTTCAGACTTATGTAATCACCCACGCTATCTTAGCTTTCTTTTCTGGACTTCAGACTTGTGTAATCACCCACGCTATCTTAGCTTTCTTGCTTTCCTGGACTTCAAACTTATGTAATATCACACACGCTATCTTATCTTTCTTGCTTTCCTGGACTTCAAACTTGTGTAATATCACACGCTATCTTAGCTTTCTCTGTTTCCTGGACTTCAGACTTGTGTAATATCACACGCTATCTTAGCTTTCTCTGTTTCCTGGACTTCAGACTTGTGTAATATCACACGCTATCTTAGCTTTCTCTGTTTCCTGGACTTCAGACTTGTGTAATATCACACGCTGTCTTAGCTTTCTCCGTTTCCTGGACTTCAGACTTGTGTAATCACACACGCTATCTTAGCTTTCTCTGTTTCCTGGACTTCAGACTTGTGTAATAACACACGCTATCTTAGCTTTCTCTGTTTCCTGGACTTCAGACTTGTGTAATCACACACGCTATCTTAGCTTTCTTTATTTCCTGGACTTCAAACTTATGTAGTCACACAGGCTATCTTAGCTTTCTTGCTTTCCTGGACTTCAAACTTATGTAATCTCACACGCTATCTCAGCTTTCTCTCTTTCCCGGACTTCAGACGTGTATCATAATCACCCACGCTATCTTAGCTGGACTTCAATATTATGTAATCACACACGCTATCTCAGCTTTCTCTCTTTCCTGGACTTCAGACGTGTATAATAATCACCCACGCTATCTTAGCTGGACTTCAATATTATGTAATCACACACGCTATCTTAGCTTTCTTTCTTTCCTGGACTTCAGACGTGTATAATAATCACCCACGCTATCTTAGCTGGACTTCAATATTATGTAATCACACACGTCAAGTTAACTAACATTTTTACCTGGATTTCAGTATTATGTAATCACCATCACTTGATGTAAAACTTTCTTTTCGCTCATGATGATAAGATAATTTCAATAGTGTCAAGCACTTTAAGACATAAATACACCAAACTTAATTCACATGGTCTCGTAAACCAAATTCAGTTGTCGTTATGAGTAGAGCTTTCTTCCACATCAAAATATTTCAACCCATTCTCTAAAAGCATTCAAGTCATCGTTTCAGTTACTGCTCGTTATTCAACAACAAAAACAACAAAATAAAACACTAACTTTCTGGAAATTTCCACTTATAAAGTATAATAACACGATAAGTAATTGTGGCATTTTAAATACAAAAATTTAAGTAACTTGCTTTGTAGTAAATATTTTTTAGGCTTTAATAGTTTTAATGATATCACTACTAACAATAACTAAGAGAATGATATGAATAACGTTCGAAATAAAAGTGAGAAAGTTATCTTTAACACGAACAGTGGAATTTATTGTAATTCAAAAAAATTCTCTCTCCCATTTGTACAGAAGTTTATGTTGATAAAACAGAACATTTTAGATTTAAAATCATATATGACGCGAACGATATACGTACTATCTAAACGTTTTCTTTTTAAATTTTCATAACTGTAGATTGAATACTTTTAAAAATTTAAAAAATCGACTTTATGCCTACCCCTTTTTCAGATATGTAACTATTTACAACTACAATTTAAGGTAATTTTTAATTGAAGTGTAGAGATTAAAAAACTTATCAGTAGCTTGCTTTAATTTTTGATTGAATATTTTTATAGTGGTATATATTTCTTTTTTATTCGTAAATTTAAAGGCCATAATTGTTGGTTAGGTTTTAATTTGAACTTCTCAGGTTGCAGCTCCATCTGGCGCCTGTAAAGCTGTTAAAACACTGAAATAACTAAACGTAAAAAGAAATAGTGATAACTAAATATTTTGTGTGCATGTGTAGTTATTTAAAATGTAAATCGATTACGAATGGATATCAAATTCACTAAGAACGAATACATAACTGTTAATAATGAACTTTTTTGATGAAATATTTTGTCGTAATGAGGCGTCTTCTCACAAATGTGTCGAACGTTTTTTATTTTCTTAATTTTCAATTATTTATTTACCCCTGATGTTTATTTATACCAATTTACTACTAGAATGTGAAAACAATAAACCCTTTATCTTACAAATATTTGTACGTAGGATAATATCTTCTTACATTTGACTTCACTTTGTGAAACTGTTCGAGAAAAATTAAACTTGTCAAAACAAGACGAAAAACAATAACGTACTTTTTTACTTGCAAACATAATATAGATGTAGTAAGAATTTCAAAAAGCCCAAACGTGTGTTTTCGTAATAAATAGGCGTAATTACCTATCTCAAAAAAAAAAAAAAAAACATGTTCAAGTTTCACTTCTTGAAAGGTATTTTGTCCAATTAAAGTTGTAGTTTTAGCAGGAAAGATAGAGAAGATTCATTTACTTATCTTATTCTGTTGTTTATTCAACAGTTTCAGGGACTCTTCAGCCAAGTAAACATGCACAAAACACTCATACAGTACATGAAAAATATAATGTCCTGCTCTGTAAACGCATGGCTGTTTCAACACGTGCTACCCCAACCCGAAAACGATACATCAATTTCATTTTAAGCTTTGGTCATTTGCCACTGATTGACAGTTCTAGTAATCGCTTCAATTTTAGCCATTCGATAAACGCAATTTATTTAAATTGAAGACAAGTAATAAAAATGTTTTCAAAAGTTCCGTATGATGAAGAGATTGCAATGCTAAAAAGCACAGAAAAAAAAAGTAAAGATAAATGCACAAAACCCTACATAAGTAGCCAGAAAGTACCGAGTCAATATTACAAGCTTATGGTTATTAGCCACTGTAAGACTGTATAGCACTGTTCAGTTTCAATGCTTTTTATTCAAACCTGAATTTATGCAACTGACAAGAATTCAACATTCATTTGTAGATAAGTTATTCTTGGAAAGACTTGGCCACTTATGCAGGGATTTGTTTATGTTTTTGTGTATTCATCCCTACCTTGTTTCTGTATTTTTTGACATTGCCATCCCTACATCATACTTAATATTTACAATTTTTTTAATTACTTCTTTCCTCCCTTTTTTTAATTTCATTGAAGTGAGTTGATAAAAAAAGCATTTGTTTTATTTTTTATAATTCAATGGCAATATATATATATATATTGTTAATATCATATTAGTTTCGTCAGTTTCTTCATTGCACTTGTACAATGGCCTCAGATATTGATACACCATATAATTGGCTACAATAGACTATTAATCACCACTGATCATAATTTTGACTTCTTGGAACTTAATGTTGAGAACCTGTGTTAAGGAAAGAACATATAAAAAATGTATCGCTGTATCATCTCTATATTGACGTTTGGATTCCTTTTGGCACTGTCATCCCTACATAACTTTGCATTTAGAAAATGTTTTTATTACTTGTCTTGTGACGTTACTTCCCCTGACTGAAAATTAGTGTAGTCTATGAATGTGTGTAATAAAATTTATATTACGTGCATTGATTTTTTTTACTCCTTCACTTCATACATAGTATATGGGTTGGCTACCTAAAGATACCAATTGTATAGTGTACAAAGCATTGAGTATTCTACACGTTACAGTCATCAAACATTCATCTATTATTGGCTGGTAATTCCTGTTTCACCCTGTACTTAAGCTTTTTAACGGAACAACAGATTTGTGTAAGAAAGCTAACTTCAAGAGATAATGATAACATCGTTTACACTAGAATTATGATGTTTTTAGCTTATACTAAGCACCACAGTGCTTAGTGATAGCCTGATTCCAAGTGTTCTTAAAATGCCTTTTGTCGTACTAAAGCCATTGCGAAAAATTCACACATTTTGTGGCTAGCATAGAAAAAGAAAAAAGATGAACACTTTGTCTCGTTAGCTAGTTCCCAGTTCTCCACTTTAGCCACACTTTTCTACGATATTTGAAATTTCAAGCTGTTAAACACTCGATAATGGTAATTAGGTGCTCAAATAAGGCTATAACTCACCTTTAGCGGTTATTTCTAAGCATCATAGAGTAATAGATTGAATGCGCAGCCATTTTTTTCATCTCTACATACTAAGCACTGCCGTGGTAAGTGATAATTCTTTTAATGACATTTTGGTGCCAGACATTATATATATATATATAT
>NW_013666377.1:369013-370424 GCF_000517525.1 Limulus polyphemus | reverse complement strand
TAAAGTATCAAATTGAATTTTTGTTCAATATAAATCTTTCAAATGAGACTGTAGCTCTTTCCCCCCAAAAATTGTCGTCTTCAAAATAGGGGTGCGTCTTATATTCCGAAAAATAAGGTACATTATATTAAGAAACATTGTGTATATTCCACACACACAGAAAAATATCGCACTCTGTAAATAAACAGCATATATGATATATAATGCAGTTTATTGGAGACTGTTCAGTTAAGTCAGTGTGTATGGTAACGCCTTCGAGCTATACACTGTCAATGTCTTGCACGCACGCGCGGGTTGCATGCAGAGGAAGTGCAGATGAAAACGAGTGAGTCTATAAATAGTACCACGTCGACGAAGGACATACCGTTGCTGTACAGCCTGGTACAACATACTTCAAGCATCAATTTCAAATCAGCATTTTTTTTTTTTTTTTTACATAGTCAACATTTAAAACACAACCATTTTTAGATATCACAGAAATATCATAATGGAGGAGTATTCTTTGTAAACTTACAACTTTAAATAACAAAAACATATAAATACATAGGATATGACGTCATTCTTCCAGGAAAAAAATAACCATTTAGATGACACGTACATGCTTGTCTATTTTTCTCTAGAAAAAGGGATAAATCGCCACGTTTATGGGGTTAAAACTGATATTGTATGTACACTTACAGTTGGACTTTTAATGAATAAAACCCAAATTGTTCAACGTGTAAGAATTTAATAAATATAAACATATACTATTTTTTGGCTAAAATTGTACAGATATTTATTTGTTAAATTTCTCGCAAAGCTATACAGGGGCCATCTTCGCTAACCGTCCCTAATTTTGAAGTGATAGCCTACGAGGAAGGCAGCTAGTCAACATAATACATTGCCAACTCTTAGGTTATTCTTTACCAACGCAAAGTGAGACTAACCGTCACATTATAATACCCTCACGAATGAAAAGGCATTTTTGATAACGGGTCTCGATCCCGCTGCACGAATATCATAGGATTAGTTCTTTGTTGTTTTTCTTTTCTTATATACAACTTCTGCCTTGATTTGAAATGAAAGACGTTTCGGTATCTCAGCAGAGGCTTTCATCACTAGAACGTAATGGTAGTTTTAAAAATGTTTAATAGTAACTTACAAATAAACTGCTCGTGACAAGTATTTCGGGAAAGTTTTTATTAAACAATTATAATAATAAATGTTACTAATTTCAGGGATTGAAATACAGTAATCACAAGAAAATTGAAAGTTCATTAGACCAGAAAATTAATTGATGTGTCAAAGGCAGATAAAAAACGGACAGCTCACCACTCTAGTTTGGTTTGTTTTGAATTTCGCGCAAAGCTACACGAGGGCTATCGCTAGCCATCCCTAATTTAGACTAATTAAGACTAGAGGAAAGGCAGCT
>NW_013666377.1:338589-368992 GCF_000517525.1 Limulus polyphemus | reverse complement strand
TCACATTATAACGCCTCCACGGCTGAAAGGGCGAGCATGTTTGGTGGGACGGGGATTCGAACCCGCGACCCTCAGATTGCGAGTCGAGCGCCCTAACCACCTGTCCATCGCCCCGAGCCCACCGTTCTAGTGCACCTTACATAAGTGCACACTGATTCAAAATATATTCTGTAGATAACAATGAAACTTTGAAACATGGAACATGTTTATGTTAGATCTATCCATGATAAATAACTGTTACGAACTAGAAAAAGTACGCAAGAAATAAACCTTTGTTGGAACCACTCATAAAAGATAACTTTTATGAACTTGTTGTAATTACTTATGGACCCATCCAAAAAAAGTAACTATTATATTCATGAAAAATAGTTTTTATCGAGTTGTTGATGTTTATCATCTGAGTAAGAGTTTCATTTCGATATCCCTACTCATACATCGATCTTAATTAAATATGTACACTTTTCAAAGTGATAAAAGGGTAACAGAAATTGAAAATTTTATAGCTATGACAAGATAAACACACTTTTACAAAAGAAACTCATCCCCTCAGCCTATTGTTAGGCATATCAAACACCTTGTGATTAATCACATGATCTGAAATGCAGATGGTTGGTCATTTAGCCTATATTTTGTCCCACATTTCACTTTAGGGTTAATCATAGAATTCTTAAAGCTTTATCCATAAACCACGGCTAATTGTTAAAGAAAACATCTGAAGGTTACAAAAGGACAATGAAGAGTATTATCCACCACACAAGCAGACGATCGATACGTGTGTGATTCTTGCTTGCTTCAATCAAAGGGTACTTACTCCAAAATTTAACCAGAAGTTAAAAATCGCAACTGAGAATCATAAAAATACAGACGGTTAGAAAACTCGAAACACATGTCCCAAGCACACGATAGGGTGCATTTTATTCAATTCAATGCATAAAACAAGAAGGGTGCAACGGTGCTAAAAATACGCCCAACATATCAACATGTGAGCCAATATTTTTCAGATGAATCGCGCTTCACTCTACAGCCAGAACGTAGGTATATGCTAATTTGGAGAAAATCAGAAACCAGATCCAGCCATGTTTTTAATAGAGGGATGTGATGCATATGGCAGTGGTTGAAGTATGGTCTGGGCAGAATTAACATTGGTGGGTAATCAGAAAATTAGTTACATCTATCGTGAAACAAATAATATAAACGAACCATGGAAGTTGGATGGTTTTAAGATGTCTCCAATTTCATTTTAGAGCTCTTCCTCACTTAAAATGTGTTCAAATGAAACCAATATTTTTACCTGACTGTACTTTTAAATTGTTCAAAAACATGCTAAAGGCTAAAACCATGTACATACAAATAGCTGATGAATACCGATAACTGTAATTCAGCGTCACAAAATTCAAATATATTGTCATGAATGTCAAATTTTTAAAAGCTATACATGATAAAATTTAACCTTTTGATAACAGATTAAATTAATTATATTAAAGAAAAATATGAATCTCTCCCTACCTTGCGCTGATTGCTTACTGCCTCAGAAAGAAAACGTTTAGGAGCGACAAAAAGTTCCCCCACTGGCCAAAATGTAGACAGGCTAGTGCCTGAGCCAATGACGATTCCAAGATACACGTTTGACTAGCAATGACACAAGAGAGAACTTTCATAATTTCAAAAGGTCAACGGGGATGTGGAAATATGCTAAAAGATCATTCAGGCAATGGAACTGCATTGGAGACGGGCACAAAATATTGGTAGTGCACCACCGTGCACGATTGAAGCTGTGCCTCTCGTGGCATGGTACCATTAATATCCATACTCATTATAGAGACCACATCTTACGACCCCCTGTATTGACGGGTGATAAGGCTCGCTCCAACCGTATTAAACTGGTCGACACGTTTTCTGAAGAAAAAAAAAGGACTGACCAAACAGTATTACCTGCACTATCGCTGGATTTCATTTCCACCGAGCACATATGGGATGATCTTGGGAGATAAGTCGCATCCCGTCCACTGACTCCAAACACTGAAAATGCTCTGAAAACGGCTCTTTAAAAGCAATCAAGAACACTACAAGACGTCATTTAGTATCGGTACCTTTATGGTCTTTGTGATTATATTTGATATTGAGGTTAAATGTCATGAACTTTAATTATATGAAATAAATCCACCAAATGTTCATTACACACGTGTGCTGAATGACAAATAACTTACATTTCAGATCGTATAACGGGAAAGGCAGCTAACCAACAGTAACAACAGACAACTCCTGTCTGATTGAATATTAGGATTTGACCATCAATCCTAAAGAACACCCATGGCTATAAATTGGGGAGCGAATTTTTACAGCAATGGGTTATGAACCATGAACCTTTGAATTCTTAGTATCGGCTTGTTAACCTTTAGACCACGCGTGGCCCTTCAGTAGAATGACACTGTTGTTTGGTGTGATAAATGAGACAGTGTTAAAAATGCTGTTGGTTTCTCGTTTAACGGTTTCGGAACCGTTTTGTTAAAAAAACAATTATTCAAGTCCCTGAACAGATAGACAGATAAAACAACATATTTCATAAAATAAGTACAAATATTCAACGTTTAAATAAGCACACTAATTTACTGTATGTTAAACGTCCACCATCTCTCGGAGACCAGAAGAATCACAAGAAATTTCACTTTTTATTTTTATACCAGCAAGTGCACGTCTATAATTTTGCATATTATACAGTGCCATCTACAAAATGGGTTTCCAAAAAATTCATTTCTGTGGCACCTGGGTCTAGATCTCTATTCAAAATCATTTTATGTTTACTAATTTCAAGAGATTCCCTTATGTTTAATTCATTTTTTAGCTTAACAAGTATTCCAACCTTGCCCCATTCAATGTTATGTGAAGAGTCTGCCACATGTTCCGCCAAAGCCGATTCACTATATTTTAATTTTTCAAAACTCCAAGTTTCTGCTAGTTTTTAATTGTATATTTTACAATAAACTTCATACAATAAGTTATTGTGTATTTTTAAAAGTTCTTACTTATTTTAAGAAATCAATGCGCAAGAATGGCCATAGGATATACTGAACAATATATTTCATGTAGGTTGTGTTTTACTTCTCTCCTACAACATAATCTATAGTTCTTGTTTTTTCAATTAAATTACTAGAAAACCAAAATATAATTATTATATAACGTTCATTTCTGTTAGAATTTTATGTTCCTGATAAAAGCAGTTTATGGTTAGATGTTTAGAATTTAAATTTAATTTAACTAGTTCCCTACTGCTCTATTAATATTGGTATATGCAAACGTTATAAAAGTGGTTACATACACATAAAACAGTTGCATACGCGCACATTACCTCTAAAGAAAAATGTATTTATATACCGTTTTACTCCAAACTTGTCCCACCCTTGGGTACTGTCCCCTTAGTTTTGACTACACTCGTAAAAAATATATTCAGATCGTAGCTGTCTACCTTTCTACCACTTATTAATACATTAAACTTGTATTTTATCTTTGGCATACTACATATTTATCATTAGAATATGTGGGTACACAACTATATTTCCAGGTCAAAAACTATTTGTAATAAAAGGTATTGCACAAACTATTTGTATTTATACACAGAAAGAGCAGGAAAGAATTTCCCTCTCAAAAAGCTTAACAACGAGTAAGTCTTGCTTTTTACGTGTATGTGTGTGCCTATTGCACTGGAAGGTAAGGCACATAAGAATGGCAAGCAACCAAGTGGCAAGTTACTTCCCGTAAACTGTATGTACATGTACATGCATCTTTCTGTCAACTGTAACATAGTTGTTGGCACATTGCCAACCGTGGAAGGCGCACTGCATTTCCGCATCTTATCGATGTATTAAGGATGAAAATAACTAGAACAGTCTAAAATGAGATGGCTCTTTACCATGGTGTGTAACTGCGACAATACACCAACGCGAAGTTAAATTTTTCTACTAATTGTTTTTGTTCAATAAAAAAACGCAAGAGTCTGTGAATCGATTACACAAGAAAAGTTATTTTACAGAGTGAAACAAAACATGCAGTACGAAAAACTACATCAAAAATATATTTAAAAAAAACTTAGCTTTTTTCTGCATAACTTTTTGCTTCCAAGATATGGATGCAAATTTTATTCTCAAACAGAATAAATAAGAGATTAATAACAAGTATTAAATATGTAGATTATATTTGTATAAATAACTGTTGAGAAAGAATAATTTACAAATTTTCAAGCTGATAATGACCTACAACATAGTACACTCTTTTCGTAAGGCCAGTGATTAATACCTATAGCCAAATGATTACTTTCAATATCGCCTTGACCTCTTCAAATCTATTAACGACTATACAAGCGAGTTCCTCTTTTTCGTTCCAAAAACCTTAAAAATGACCTGTGTGTGTGTGTTATTTGTCCTTTAAAATGACCTTTGTGTGTTCTTTGTCCTTTAAAAAACGGCATTTGTGTGTGTGATCTTTGTCCTTTAGTTTCAGAGTTCGAGATAACAAAGGTCATTTGTAAGGTTTTTGGAACAAAAGAGGAATTCGCTCGTATAGTTGTGAATAAATTAGAAGATACACACAAATACACGTAATTTCCAAGAGATGAATGATAATTATCGCTGTGTCAACTGACCTTTCCTGATAATTGTCGCTGTGTCAACTGACCTTTCCAACAGTTTTTCTAGTTCTCATAATCAGTGGCGTTTCTAGGAATTATTATTTTTACTTGAGGAATAGAAGGAGGAAAAAAGAGTTAATTGGGACGTAAATAGAAGGGAGTATGCCCGAAAGGGGTCAAGTGTTATTAACTACAAAATAAGCAGACTTTGTTTTGTCTTTAAGAACCGCCTATTTGTTTATAATTATCAAAAACTCAGAAATTACATCAGGCTCTGTTTGCAGGGCTTGCTGCAGTCTGATGTTTCAAACTACCATTAAACCCACCCCCTAGTTCTCATCTAATTGGAGATACTTCTTTTGGTTCAAGTTCCATAATATGACTACCAAAGCGTCCATCCCCCCAAAAGCATTTCCATGTTAGTGGGGGTTACAACGTAGGGAGGATTTAAAAATCTTAAGATTAAATCCTGATATCTCAGCTGGGGGTCAACAGAGCTCTCCAAACAGGTCTACCTGCAAATCACCCTGATGGACACGCCACTGGTCATCTTCTCCAGTCATGAAGCCTAAATATCGTTCTAGATTTAATATTTATATTTTTAAGTGGTAACTAAATTTTCGATGTTCCTTTGTCCTAAGAGAGTGGCATACTTTCTTGTCTTTACGATTTTTATCACTGTACCCTACAGTTTCTCATACACCCGTCCATAAAACATTTCCACCTTGTAACCACAAGATTAATTATACTTTGGAATCGATAGCAACCGGAAGTAAAATCTTACTGATATACAAAAACCTCAAAGCTACTAACCTTCACATTTAATGGGACTAAAATAAAATTAGGTATAAATACCTAAGCAACAGAATATATGGTTACTTTCACTTGAATCAGTTTTATTCATTAGGAGCCTGTTTTTGACAACCGTTGCTAGAGGTAACCAAACGATAAATATTAACAACAAAATCAGTTTACTCGGCCCTTGGCAACCACGCTGCAAACATATCGGTTTAAGCAACGATTTAGTTCAAACTTGGTTAATTCATGCACGCTATACACACTTCAAGACGTTCTAAAAATAATATCAGTGTTACAAGAATTAGGACGCAATTTTTTTTGTATAAATGTCTACTTATAATAATTATTTGTGAATATAATGCACTCTCGGTTCATGTTTTGTTTTTGGTTACTCAGTGCTGTTGATTTGAACTTAAACAACTACTATACTCCAATGATACTAATGTAATTTTTTCTGTACAATGATTAAATACAAAATTTTACCTGAAAGAAAACAAAAATATCTCAATCCTTTTAACCACTCAAAATATTTGTGTAAGAAAATCAAATAGATGTTCACTGATTAATTACAACACTGTGTAAATAAAATACACTATTTGGCAATAGTCGTCTGGACGTAATGTCACATACACAAATAGAAATCAAAGAACAACGCGAATAAACTTCTTTCAAACATATTCAGGCCCTTGTTCGAAATAATTTCCTCGTGCTTCAATGTTTTCAAAGTATAAGTACTGGTTTTTCCAAAATAAAATTTTCGCTCTTCCAAGTCATAATACAATACACAGTATTTTAAAGATAAAACTATAACTAACTATCTAATACTATACTCACATATACTTCTGCTTAGTTATCTTGAATTCGAAATAATGACGTTTCTAACACACAAACGCTTATGTGACTTGAATTTCTTCTTTTTCTAGCATTCTGGATTAGGCTACGTTAATTAATATTTCAGAATGAACCTAATTTATGCTTACATTAATAAACACATTACATCAGTAGTGCACGACACTTCTTCACCTACTTGATGCAGACAATCACAATGAACAAAACTACGTTTTTTTAAAAACATGTTTTAGAGTACAGTAATTACAAATTAAAAATGAGATGTCGCTATAAAAAAAGTATCATTAATATTTGAATACATCCATCGTAAATATTTCATATTCCATAACACTGGTAAAATATTACCACTGAGATAAGATCGCTGAAGTAGTAACTTAGTTTGTCAGTAAAATATATTACAAAAGTGAATAACGAAAATAAAATTATAAGCGCATATTGGCCAAAGTATTTCATAAAAAATTTAAAACAATTACTATTATATCAAGTTCAAGTGTTCGTAAAGCAATCTTTGAAAAAAAAAAAAAAGTCTTCTAGTCGCCTGTAAATACGTTTTTCCTACATACTGCTTTCGCTATGTTGGAAAGCCCATCATGTAACATCTCTTAAGTAGCATATAAATATATTTCATTAACAACATTTACTTAGTCGTAGCAAGAATCACATAATTATGACTGCAGGGAATACAGCCAACTCTTGGGTTATTCTAATCAAATAGTGGGATTTAGTTGTCACTTTTGGAGTGTACCCACGACCCCAAAGTACCGGGCTCAATTGATTTTTTTCTTGCGGCTACAAGACACAAACCATGTGATCAGAGATCCGCAGTCCAGCACACAAACTACTGGGCCACGTCCGACCGTTTGTATGCATTCTGATTATTTCATGTTTAAACAGAATTTCTACGTAAATTCAATACTCACAAAACAACCAACCAGGAATCAAGGGATTCTTCGAATATAAACATATATTGTTAATGACGTACGCATCCATTTAAAGTTAAAAGATGTGTTTGTAAGTGTAAATCTTATTAAAACAATAAATAAGCATATAGTTTCTATGTACTTTTACATAAAAATATTTTCCTAAAATTAAATGTATGTTTATACGTGCAGAAAGATGTACATAATCTACTATTTCAATTTTTTAAATTGCCTTTCTGCAAGATCACACACGCTATTTATAGAAACATGTAACTTGATCTATCAATACAATATTTCTAAAAGCAAGTGACAGTCGAACGTATAATTATGCATGCATATTAGCCAAGGTTATTATCTTATACATTTAAACAACTAACAAACATTATACCACTGAAATCAACGTTCATACAAGTTTTTTTTTTATATTACTATAATAAACGTTAGCTGCACGAATTGCTTTCTCATGTGTTAACAATTTCATACGACATATATTTACGTCATAAGTGACGTCAAGAACAGTTCAATCAATGAACGCCTTAAAGATTACCGTGTTACGAGTGCCATTATTGTCGACTTGCCGTAGCTGTAGGTGGGACAGTAGATAATGCATTGACTTGCATGTGTCAATCAGATTATATTTTATCAAAAATTACCAAAAGCCTCATATTTTACAGGCTGAACACATTTCTTACATTCAAGATCGAGGTTTAAAATAATGTTAAACTTTCTCTATAGTAACTTCCACCATTTCCACAAAAATAACCTTGTAATGGTAAATAGAAAAACGAGGGGATCAACCTAACAATTTTAAATATTCACCTTGCGACAAATTATTTATGTCCTTTTGCTAACATCATAACACTTTCAATACTAATATTTATGGTGTTTTAGTTGTCTTTTACTCACCCCTATGAACCTATGTTTATATAATATTAGAAAAATACGTAGCAGTGATGTTACTAATTTATTATTTGAAATTATTAAACAGATAAGCTGTTTTAGACACTAAACATTTTCCTATAAGAAGTCTGATCTTCCGTTATTGATTTTCCTATGCCCAGGGTTACTGACAAGGGGTAAAAATCCCCAAAACCAAAATACCTCTGTGACAGTTGGTGAATCAATTGATAGATTGGGCTTCATATTTATTTACTTCTCCTAGTTGTCAACAGACTTGAACCAAAGCGAAACTTGTTTTGTAATTAATACTGCTTAACACAAAATAATAGTCTCACTCTTACTTTTTATACGATTTTCAGCTTTCCTCTTGAATAAATTTTACAAATGTCCAAAACTGGAAACACATCTACTGAACTCATCCCCTGAAAGGTAGAGATGATCCAGAAAAGTAAGGAATCCAATTACAGAAACAAGAGAAAAGATGCATCCCAGAAAACATGTTCAGAAAAGGAAAATCTTCAGTGAGTTAAGGGAAAGTTGATATGTATAGCTTTAATTTCTGTCGTTTTTATGTGCTTATGAATAGTTTTATTGATTTCCATAAAATGTTGCATGTTATAGTAGAGTAGGTTTTAATAATACATAAAAAAACAAACTAAGTGGAAAAGTTCAGTTCAAGTCCTTCCCACATCATTATTGGGGTATCAGGTAACCCCTAAACTCCATTTGTCCTATATGTTATAGTTCCTTCAATGTTGGTCTGGCATACTAGTTTTCTTCTGGACAGTTTTCTTCCAGTTCCTCCAATGTTGATCTGGCATACTAGTTTTCTTCTGGACAGTTCTCTTCCAGTTCCTCCAATGTTGATCTGGCATACTAGTTTTCTTCTGGACAGTTATCTTCCAGTTCCTCCAATGTTGATCTGGCATACTAGTTTTCTTCTGGACAGTTATCTTCCAGTTCCTCCAATGTTGATCTGGCATACTAGTTTTCTTCTGGACAGTTATCTTCCAGTTCATCTGTGGTTTTCCTCTCTTGTGTTTTCTACCTTCCAACAACCACACAAACCCTGCTGTGCTCTTCTACTGTTGCCATATAGTATAAAAGTCTGACCCAATTTGATAATCTCTCCTTGATGACTGATTTAAGGGGTCATTGTTCAGTCCTCCTATGCACTTCCTCATTTTTGACTATATCCATTCATAATATATATGGAGAATTTTCTTTAATCATCTATAGTAGAAAACTTCTATTTTTTTTTAATCTACCACAGTCAGCATCCATGTTTGTACATACATATAACATTATTGATAATACAACTTAATACTTCACTTTTGTCTGAAATTGAATCCCTTATTCTCCAAATGTTGTTACAGTTTTCAAATGCAGAGCTTGCTTTACCTATTTGTATTCTATCTTCCTTGGTACATTTTCTATCATTTGATACAATCCTTTCAAGATAAAACTCCTGAATCTGTTCTATTGACTTACCTTCTATCAGAATTCTTGTTTCATCTGACTATATTCTAATCTTCATAACATTTGTTTTGTCTACATTAATAGTGAGACCAACCTTACTAGCTTCTGTTTCTATGTTTGCTGTTGTTTCTGCAATGCCAAAAGGATGAATCCAATGTAACAATATCATTTGCAAAGTCCAAATCATGCAAGTACTCAACATTTGTCCATTTCACTCCTGTCACTACTGGGGTAGATGTTGTCATACACGAGATTTCCCGTTTTGTCAACAGTCAAGTGTTGTGGAAAACAACAATGGAGATAAGGTGCAGCTTTGCCTAACACTTGATAACTCCACACCAATCCCCAGTCCAGTTATAACTGCACAGACACTGTCTTTGTATAAACATTCTCAGATATACCATAGCACCTGGCAACAGTTTTGTCAACAGTCAAGTGTTGTGGAAAACAACAATGGAGATAAGGTGCAGCTTTGCCTAACACCTGATAACTCCACACCAATCCCCAGTCCAGTTATAACTGCACAGGCACTGTCTTTGTATAAACATTCTCAGATATACCATACAAACTGTCAAAAGCCTTTCTAAAGTCAATATGATCAATTATTAAACATCTCTGTTATACAAGAGATTTCTTGATTATCTGTCTTAAAGTAAAAAATCTGTTCACAGCAAGACCATCCTGATAGAAAAACTGCTTGTTCTGGTCTTGGCAGCTTCTTTCACCCAGTTGGGTAGAATTCTCGACATTATTTTGGCAGATACTAAAAGTAGGCAAATACCTCTTCAATTTGAACACTGACTCAAGTAAGAAGTGGAATAACAATTCCATTTTTCCAATTATTCAGGGTTTCTTTTTCAGTCCACACTATATTTCATTAAGTATTTTACATTATTTTGCATATTTTATAAAACTAATATTATTTCTTTGTCTTTCATTAAAGTTACACGTCTTCACCTCACATGAATTATATGGTACAAGAACATCCAAGTTTAAAAATTCCCCAGTAGAAGGAGGAAAACACAGCATCATATGAACCAGGTACAAATCACACTAACAAATAGCTGATGGTGATATAGCTTTCAAACATTTGACTAATCATAGCTGATGGTGAAATAAGCTTCTATGACTGACACTAGAAGACATATTGGAAATTTTAAAACACCTGATTGGTGTGTAATACTTGATAGTGAAATGGTTCCAATCTCATGATTGATTTGATTGGTCAGCAATATTTGATGAAGTACCTTTCGGTCACTTGATATATTGGTTCTCATAATTTTACATTAACTAAATGCACCAGATTAAAATTATATCTTTTACTTATCAGCTGTCTTTAATGTTAACATATTATGGTTGTAATACTACATGTAATAAGTTATTGACTCTAATCAAAACTGATAAAATATATATAATTTCTATATTGCTTGAATGAATAATCTGATTGAAAACCATGCATATAACTGGTAAATAAACAAATGATTTTATCAAAGTTAAATCAAAAATATAATTATATATTTTTAAGTTCCTTCTCATTTCCACATCCATTTTAGTTACGTACATACACCTGAATAATGAATAGATAAAACTAACTATTAATTATTACACAAGTACATCTGTTGAAGTTAATATTTTTACAACTTTAATTATAATTTTATTTATATTAGTTAAGGTATGTTATTTTTTCTCCTCGTGTACTTGATGATGGTGTATTACCGGTTTTGAAATCTTACTGTTCTGTATGAAAATAGTTCTAGATAAATCTTAACACTTTAACATTTATCATTTATTAAGAAGAGTATCTTAAAAAAATTTCTATATATTATTTTTGTATTCTCTTTATTACATTGTTTAGCACGTAAAAAGTGCCATAATACCATCATACAAAGACAGAATTTAATAGGTATACCATTTGTTGGGTAAATAATACAAAAATAAAAAAGTGCATAAAAATGTTACTGTAAACTATGAAAAATAAGTTAAAAAATTACACATACACAAAACAACTTCTTGCAGTTAAAAACAAATTGTTCAACCAAAAATTACCAATACAACTGAACTGTAACAGTGCATTTTATGCACAGAACAGTTATTAATATTTGATATCAAAACTTATATTATGTCTGATTACATATTTTTAGATCAATCGACAGACCAAACTAAGCACTGTAAACTCCTGCCTTGTGTGTGTGTGTGCCTATTTCAGTTCCACCTGGAAATTTCTCATAGTGAAGAAAATCAATGCATATACTTAGAATAACATACAATGGAAAAGGAAATGTGAAAAAAATTAAAAAAAAGAAAGACATTTTTATTGGCAGCAGATACAAGTAATAATCCAATAACGTAAGAACAGTTACTACACTGGAGGCTCTCCTGATATTTTGTTACATAACAAAACTGAACAACCAACATACTTTTTAGAATATTTCAGTTATGTTGTAGTTTATGTGATCAAGTTAAATAAATCAACATTAATGTATTTTTCAAAACATGGTTGAATAAACTAGTAAATGATTCATATATACAGATTAATTTTCTTATTGTTAGGTTTTATTATAAATTTGATACACTTCTGTCAAATTATGATAAGATTATTATTAAAACAATATTTAATATAATTTAGTTTACACTATACCAAAATATTCTCAACTATTAACGGGTTAAGAGGTAAGTTATGTAACGAAGAACACTGTCTTATATGTTTGAATGACACAACAATAATGAATACATTTATTTTAAATGTTGAGTAAATATTTTATATCTTAATTTCAACATTTTATGTATCTCGTATACGTGTCCGTAAGAACTTTAATAGATGTACAACACACAGGTAAGTACACAGAGCAAAAACTTACAAACATATAGAAGTAAAAGGAATATTTGTTACTTCATATACAAATGCATGCTCTCAAAAACAGGCTGTAAATATAAATGTTTTCTTCATTTCTCAAGAAGTTTTCTTGAACATCAAAACAGAATTTCAGTTTGGGTCGTGTATTAGATGCAAAGATTACTTGGATTTCAACTAGAATATGGATTATCCAAAGTCATAGAGTTATGCTATATAACATTATCTGCTAATCAAGGTAGGCTTGTAACAAACTTCTAAAGTGATCCTAGCTGGAAGAGAACTCTAAACATTTGACATCATCATGGGGAACTAATGGCATGCAACCTGGTTTTTTATAAACTGACAATGACCTTCATCACTTCAATCTCAAAGTTTCTACAGATAGATACTAGTAGAACTCAATTAGAAAGAAAGCCTTTCTAAAACAACAACAATTGCTATAAAAAACAACCCATATAGGATCTTGGATAAAGCATTTACTACTTCGATGTTTGATGTTTAAAATGAATAATAATTGTATATGACACCTCTGTCAGAAATTTACCTATGAAACAAACCCCTCTTCATGCATGTTCTATACAAATCGTTTTATTAAGACACAGCAAGTTGGTTATAAGACTGAAGAAAAACAACACTGTATCACATAGATAAGTACAACAGCAAGGCCTTTCATCATGTGGTTTTTATCCTGCTGTATCAAATGGAGTGCTAGATTTCAACTGCCACAATACAGTTATACTGATACCATTCCCTATTTAAATTTATAATGTTGTTCTAGAAAGAGTTTAACAAAGTTTAAGGTATGTATTACAGTACCTACATAATTGTTCAAATTAGGACCCATTTCAACAAGAAAAATATATATTTGGCAACTTTTAAAACATAGTTTATATTAATAAGTTTATTTCTCCCTCATTAACAAGAACAAACCTCAAAAAAAACACACCTGTGTGTAGAGTCAAATCAACAAAGAGAATTAATATTGGCATGCCTAAAGATCACAAGTAAAGTGAGAAAATGATATTTTATCTACTGAAGTAATTCGCCTTTCCACAAACCAAAACAACACGCATAATGTAAGTAGCCTTTCACATTCATATACCTAATTGTAATTAAAAAAAATAAGGTAAAGTCAATTAATGATGTGGTGAAATATGTAAATTTGATGTGGGAAGGATTGTTGAAGTTAATAGTCAAGGCATGGTGGAATAAGGCCATTTGACCTTATCTAGGTCATACCTAAGCACAAAAGTTGTTTATCCAATTAAAAAGTAAGGAAGTTATAAAGTCAGGTACTGAAATTGAAAATTTTAAGGATAAGATATCAATTGTAATAGAAAAGAAGGAAAATGTTAGGTTTACTCCAACACAAAATGTTAAACCAAGGCTAACAAAACAAATCAATTTTATCTGTCCCAAGTAACTATCAAATAAATATCAACCTCTAGTATAAGTAGTATAAAATTCACAAATGAAAATGAAGCAAGGACTAGAGCTTACCAATTATGTACCAGATTCAGTAATTTGTGGAGAGGGTGCAAGTAGTTTGGTTGAAGATAGTAGATTGTTTGCTGTAAAGCACAGAGCCACACAATGTGCTCTGTGCTGTACCAACCACAGGTATTGAAACCAAGTTTCTAGCTTATAAGCCTTCAGACTTAAGATAAGCAACTGAGGGGAATGAAGATAGTAGTACAAATACTCTTTGTTTTATACTCTGTTTGGAACACATTATATTGGTATTGGTAACTGGGGAAGATACAAGTTAATTCATGTGTGGTTTGAAACAGTCCATTTCTACAGTACTTACAGAAAATTGATATTATTCCTGTTGTAAAATAACCAAAACTACTCATGATACAGAAATGTATACATGTCCACCATTTTTATGCCCTATTAAAAATTACAATAACCATCATGTTCTTAATTAAAAAAAGAAAGATCCAAGAACAGTTTTATTTTTCTAAGAGAGTGATAAACTTATGATAGAATGAGCAACTGTCAGCAGTATTGGAGGGCACTATCTTAAAGATAAAAAAGTTTAAGAGAGGAATCAATGATTTCATGTAAAATAAAGGGTGGTTTTTAATTTTAGTTGTTTTTTCTTGAAGGTGGGTATACAGGAAAATCCTTGAAGGAACATTGAATGGTCCATTGTTTTCTTTATAAGTACTATTCTTTGTAACACAGCTAAATATTCAACTGAATTAATTCATGATATTTAAACAAAAGAAATACAATGTCCAAGTAATTACTGGTCAGTTGTTTTTACTTCAGTGGTTAGGAAATTATTAGAGTCTACAATTAAAGAAATTCTACAATATCATTTAGACAAGTTTCATGTTATCACAAATAGCAGAGATTTAGACATGGTGTATCTTATAACTTTCATAACTTTCTTTATAAATGTTACATTTAATCCAAACTTATGTTAGCAATGGATCAGATATATTTGTATATTAAGGACATTTTTTTGATAAGTTACCATTTAAGACACAGTTTTGAGGGAGACTGCATCTCTTGGGACCCAAGGTTAGCTGGCTGGATGTAGTGACAGTTGGTTAGGTGGTAAAAAGTCATGATGAGATGAAATTACAGTGAATTAATGGTACAAGCAGTGTATCTCAGGGTTCTTTGTTAGATTAAATAGCAAGCAAAATGTTAATGTGGGGAGTGAACCCTTAAAGGATGCTAACAATTCCATATCTAAGAAAGAATATTAACTTACAGGTTCAAAAGAGGGCTACTATGATGATATTAGGATGGAAGACTTAACTAATTTAAAATCTCTTTGCTTATTTTCTCTTCAGAAAAGATGGGTAAGAAGTGATATCACTGAACTGTACAAGATGATTCACAGAACTGACAGGACCAAAGGTTCTCACTTGTTTGTGCTATATTCTGAAGGTAACACCAGTTTAAGATTTGGAAAAGCTGGATTAGGCTCCAGTTAAGACAGATATATATTTCTAACAAGGTGACCGAGTTGCATCAGCAGTAGTGGAGGCCAACATTTTACAGGAACTTAAAAAGAGAATATTTGATTTCGTGAAAAATAAAAGGTGGGTATGCAAGGGCACTGTAGAAGGTCCAAATGGTCCCTTGTTGTCTGTATGCTTTGTTATATAATGTTAGGGCTATAAGATCGTTGAAATTAAGTTTTTTGTTTTGTTTTCCGATAGAAAGGGTATGGATTTGAAGTATTTAGATTTTTCAAAAGTTCTTGATAAGACCTTTGATGGCACATAGAAAATTAGCTAAGAAAATCACATCAGTAGGGGTTGGGTTCAGACCAGTTAATTGGATTATATGGTAACTAGGTGAGAGAAAGCAAAAAGTTGTTATTAATAGAACACAGTCAAACTAGGCCTATGTTACTAGTAGAGCTTGGCAATTAACTTGATTCATTACCAATGAGCATCGAATTAAATTGATTAGTGCCACATAAAAGAATAAATTGATTAAAATTATGATTAAATTGATTTATATCATGAAAATGATTAACTAGTGTTTCTGATTATTAATGTTTGATCATTCCAATTATCCAGTAATTGAATTTATGATTAATCAATTAATATAAAAAACAATCAACTAATCAAAATTATGGTTTCTAAGTATTACAACTATCCAAGTAATTGATATATATTGCCATTGCGATAGTATGTTAGTAAGCACAAAGTTACTCAATAGGTTATCGGTGCTCTGCCCATTGTGAGCATATAAACCCAAATAGTAGTGTTAAGTTCTTATTTTGTTTTTAGTTACCTCATAAGGTTAACCCTTTAGTTAAATGTAATCAATTAATAAGTCCCAGCAATTAATTAATTAACAAATTCCATTAATTGCCCAGCTCTAGTTACCTGTGATGTTCTTCATGGGTCAGTGCTTGGGCTTTTGATTTTTTCTAATTTACATTAATAATATTGATAAGTACATAATTAGGGAAAATTTGTTGAAGACATTAAAGAATTTGAAATGTCCAATTGTACTGAAGATTTTGGGGCATTACAGAATGACTTGGATCAATTGGTAAGTTTGACAAATAGTTGGAAAATGACTTTTAACTGTAGTAAATACAAGGTAATGCATTTGGGTCACATAATACAGATGGGAATATGGGGTCTAATTCAGTAGCATGACTGAAAAAAAAAAGGATCTTACCACACTGGTATATAAAACATTCAAACCATCAATGTAGTGCTCTTTTCTACGAGTTTAAAAAGGAGAATAGACGAGTTCTTGAAAAATGAAGGGTTTATTTAAATTTGTACTTCTTTTCATGAATCAGTGTACAGCAACAGCCTTGAAGGAACAAATGTAAATAAAGAAATTATAATGGTGCATTACGAGTAACCTCAATGTGCTGAATGTCTTTCAGTCACCATTTTTAGGCTTCACAATGTTTTAAGAACTTTCAAAACACAACTGAATTACAATAAAAAATTACAGTTTATCATCTCTAAACAATACTGTAATACTTTTATGTAATGTCTAAAAATATTTTAAACAGTTTAATGTACAACATAAATTTCACTCTCAAATGACTTTCAGTTTCAGCTATCACACATTATTTAAATCTTAGAAATTAATAGAGTCTCACCTGAAATGGTAATCTTATGTTTCCATCTCTTCCATCTTCACCTGTCATTTCAAAACATTGATTTCCTCCAATATTATTTGGGAATGGTTTTCCAAGTGGCAATGATGTACTTCTGCGGAATTTGGACGGTGATATCACCATCGAGTGAGGCCCAACAGAAGGTGGATTTTTCTTCAGTGGGGAAATTGGACTTAAATTTGGCACAGATCGTTTCTGCGTAGCCAATTTCATGGTATTCCATGGAGACAAAGTATTTTGAGTCTGAGGTGCAGACCAAGTAGTCTGTGAGGGATTATTCCAGTTAGAATATGTTTTAAATAAATTTGCCTGTGGCTGTGGTTGATGCCTTGGCTGTCCAAAGTTATGAGCACCAATAATAGCCCTTCTCTGTGGAGGATGTTGCTGAGGTATATTAAGCTGCGGTCCAAGGCCTGCACTGAACATAGGATTTACATTAGGAGTGGAAGTAAAGTTTTGAAACGACAAAGTTCCATTAACTGCTGGAATACCTTGTATAAATGTGTCATCTGACGCCACAGAAGACCAAAAGTTAGGTGAAGATGTTGTGATGGCCGTGCCTGGAGTGGGATCTGAGAAGTTCAGTTGCAAGGGTGAACTTACAGTTCCATTTCCAGCTGTTGATGTTTCTGGCGTTTTTTTCTCGCTCTGTCCATTTACAACAGTTCCTGATTCTTCGGTTTTCGTTTTTCTCAGTTCATCTAAACTCTGTTCACCATTTGTTGTAACATCGTTATTTGTCGACAACTGCTGAGTTTGCGTTCGAGACTGCTTGGTAGCGGTGGTCTTTTCCAGCAGCAGTTCATCTTGCATGGTATTTGTAATCGTTTCAGCAGGAAAAAACAGTGAAGTGCTGTTAGAATTTGTCTGGAATTCCACAGGAGACAACGTTCTTACACTGGATGAGACGCCGAAGCTATAATCCCCCATTAGGTATAAATTAAATTACATATACTACTAGTTACTAGTGCTGGTTCAGTTTAGTTAGGATGATTCAGACTTTCTCTCTACGTTGACACCACCAGCTGTCGGCAACCAGCACGGACTGCGAAAGCCGGTAGTCCTCTTTCCCTTATCATGTAAAATACGATTAAAGCGTCCTCTAGTAAAAATCTCGCTGAAAGCTTTACATATATATTTATCAAATAAAATTGTATTACTATAATAATTTTTTTAATTAGGTTGTTGTTATTTAATTTTTCTTTGATGGCATAACTCTAATTTGCTTGTTTGTTATAAAGACAAAGTTACACAATGATCTATAAGCCCTGAGAATTACCATTTAGCCACCGAGTGGGGGGAGGGCATAACAAAATAATTATGCATATATCTGATACGTTACTTTTGGTATATCACAAATTTGATAAAATTTCAAGGTTTAGTAAAGCTACGTAAAAGATATAGACATATTTTTTTAAGAGACAATTTTTCTGACAGTGTGACACTCAAACGTATAAATAATGTTTTTAGGGTTGTTAATGACATACTATTTTCATGTGTCGAGTCTAGCTCTATCAGTACATTATTGCCTGTTGAAAGCTCCAGTAAGAGGACCGAAAGCTAGCAAATAAAATTATTTTAACGTAGAGAAAAGTCTGTGTATAATTGTACATATAGGCTAACGTGATAATAAGTGATTGGTGGCCTGCTAGAAGAAAGATGCAAGGTATTGTTACAACAAATTTAAAATTGTAGATCCGTTTGAGTTTATTTACTAAGTATAAGTATTATTTTATTGCATTTTAATTTTTTTACAGTAAGGAAGAATATATTTTAGAACAGGTACAACGTTTTGATCACTAGTACAATCATTCTCAAGTACATTTCGTACCTGTTATAAAAATATTTTTCCTTAAATTAGTGTAAAAGCTGTAACTTGTAAAAAAATTAATTGAAATTGATATTGAAACAACAATTAATTCTAAAAAATGAGACTCCTGTCATAGAAAATTTTTACTGAAGAATTAAACAATAACAAAAAAAAAGATGTGAATAACAAGAAACTCATCTGTAACGTAAACATTGAGGAAACTATGGGTCAGTGAATTGACGATTTTAGAGAAAGCGGTTTTGGGAAAAAATACTTGTCATAATACATAATAACAAATTATTAGCTTTAAATTACGCGAAATTCACAAAATTTTGTGGTATTACTTATAAACAAGACTTGGGTAGAAATCTTAAACTACAAGACATTAGACTTAAACTACAAGAATTACCTAAATATTAAGACTGGTGCTAGACTAGAACAGCGAATCAATACGAAACAAATGAAAAACAATAATGAATGGGAATCTGTTAATGATAGACAAATAAGAGTACTTCCTGGAGAAGGAAGAGTTAAGAGAGAAATTATGAGGAGCTTGTTATTACAAATTGAGCTTGGGACGATGATCTACATAAACATATTAATGCTGCTATGACATGACTAAGTCTGAGAGAAATGCCAATGCTAAATTAATACAAGAAGGAAACAGTAAAAAAACTATCCCTACTTTCTTCAAAATCTCCTAGTGAAGAGTTTGTGAAACTATTTTCTTTAGCAATATCGAATTTCGGAGTGAGATAAAAACAAATCAAAAAGAGATGGATTGTATTAATACTAATTATTTTGACGTTTATTAAACATTTTATAATATTTTAATATCTTATGACTGGATATTTGAAGTGATTAATTATATTATTCTTAGAATCTTTTAACGGCGAACGTTAATTTGTATTATAAAAATAACCTATTATCTTCCTACTTTGTGAAATATTAGACACAAATATATAAAATGGTAAAAATATGTTTTAAAGAGTCGTCACTAGGGGAGAGTTTTAGCTTATACGTAACGTTATATAAAATATAATTTTAGAGCTACCTAAGCCTAAGTCTATATTTTTCAAGATTTACGGATTATCAGTAATTAAAAGTTACACTTACAGTGTATTCGTAAGTTTTTTACTTGAATTCTGATTACATTTTTTTCTTTGCTGGATTACATATATCATATATGTTAATAATTTATTACTTATTAACTAATGTAAGGACGTTACTAGTAGTAGTAGTAAAACTAGTATAAATTACAATAATAATTTTTAATAGTTACAGGGGTGGAGGAAAATTTTGGATTGGTTAGGCAACTCAGAATAGTGTGCAAAACACACTTTAGCATGCAAAGCATGCCTCCTATCCTCAGGAACATTTTGAAAAATAGGTGTTCTGAGATTACATTTTGTGCTACTTTTAGTTTTACTATAATGTATTGAAAGTACTATTATTATTAATCATTTGTAAGAACTTGTTTATGATTCACAAAAACGGGTGTTTACTGGCACTTATAAGTTATACTCACCATATCTATAAGCTAGCACAAGTATGTACGCTTGGAGATTACACATCTAATTTACTATGCACTGTTATACTGATTCATCCATACTGCTATAGTATAAGTATCTATTTACATAGAAATAATTTTTAAATGCAAGTTAAAGTTTAAAAAGCCGTACAGCTAATGTGACAAAATACTGGTCTGGCTGTTGCCTGGTCTGCCAGACTTGCTCTGATATACATGTGTTATTACAATAGACTACAGTATTAGTATTATTTTTACTTCACAACAGTACTAGACGTACAAATAATATTAATAGTGTACATAATCTGTGTTAGTTCTTGTGATGTAACTTACACTGTGTTCATGCTATATAATGTCAGCTCTAGTCTAAATAGTACTAGTAATACTAATAGTGATATGTGAAAACAGCTAAGATTAACTACCATTCACTTAACGTTTAATGGAGGTTAACTATTTTATAGTGTAAGTACTTAACTAAAACAGTATAACAGTCGAATACAACATTCCAATGTTAAATTCTTCTGTAATGATCAGGCAAGTAACTAAAAATGAAAATCATGACAATGATCAAAATATTATTAATTTGTTGTTATTTCATCATATTCATACTAACTTTATAATATAAGGCAGAAAATGTTCTAATAATAAATACTATGAACATTTAAATTTGCATTTAATGATTTATATTCAAACAGGGTTGAGGTTTTTTTTCTAGTTTTTGATGTAGTTACATTGTATACAGTAAAGACTAACCTAAAGTTAAAAGTACAAACGGTTCTTAGAAATACCATAGCAAATTAGTATAATCATTAACAAAAGGAAGCTGTGAAACAAAGATTGTCCAATGACCATTACCAGTGAGAATCATTCTCTTGAACTTGTACATTCAAGTAAATGCACATACATATTTTGGATATATTTTGGTTTACAATATTAAAACACAGTTACCTTGGTCAGCTATTATTAATAGGTGGCTTGAATCCAGTTACATGTATGATATTAAAACAGATTTGAATATGAATACATTGAGAGCAAAGTAATAACATTTCATACAGTATTTAATTATCCTATCAATCTTCTAGAAAGTCTTGGAAACTTCAATATAATCACCTCATACCCTTCTTGCAACAGACTTCTGCCTCAATGGCTTTTGTGACATGTGTACTGTTGTGCTAAGATTAATTTTTTCAGGCGTGCTATTTATAATTTAGAGGGTTCCTAGGTATGTTAAACATTAGGGTGGTCCTTATTTGCAGGTAAAATTTTTAGGTTAAAAATTCTAAAGCTATCACCCCTTAGTTTTGTTCCAGTGTACAACAAAAAACATTAAATGTCAAACTTCATTCATTATGGACTATATTTAAAGGTTGCTCAGTGAGGTTAAAATTCTAGACTACAGTGGTCTGGAACTGTATGTATTATATAATATGAAAACATATATATATATATTATAAATGATTACTTAAAGTATGTTCTTATTTTCTTGCATGTATTATAGCATATGATTTTGATGTGGTTAGTCACATTTGCATTGTTATTGTTTTCTTTTTGATGTTAGGAATGCATCTTTTATAAACCTGCAGAATTTGAAGGAGGATTTGTTTCTGTTGTTCTTTGCTATGATGGCGTTCTACTCCTTAATAAGGGCCACACCCCTTTTAGTATTTTCATTTACCACATTCAAGTGTTGAACTCTCTGTAGTGTCTCTCCCTGAGCTTCCATAACTCAGGGTCGTAATCCAGAAATCTAGATGGAATTTCAAGGCATCTGAAGAAGTCTGGGCCACTGAGTTTAAACTGTCCCATAAACATCCAGATTTTGAGGGCATATAATGCCTTGGCTGCCCATCATGCATGATGTTATGGCTAGTTCAAGAAGCTCTTGGTAATCGTATCTAGGTTGGCTGATCTGAAGTTGTCTTTTAGTAAAATCATAACTTCCTCTATGGGTTCTGCTACTGGCTATTGACATACCAAAATATGAAAGAGAAAGGCTTACATTTTGATCCCATATAAAAAGCCTCAAAAGAACAATCTCTGGTCCTTGTGCTTTATGTTTATCTCTAAGCCCTTTTTTTTTTGCCACCATAATGTTCAACTTAATGTTCAGATGATTCAAGTCAGTTTCAATATTTTCCATAAGATGTTCTGTTTTAGGAATATTATAATGTCCTCTCATGTGAAAATAGAAGAGAACATTGAAAAACTCAGCTGTCTCGTGACAGATAATCTTTATGGCACCTTTTTTTTAAATACACCAAGCAATTCAAGTTTAAAAATTTCTCATATCTTTCCTACATCTTCTTTTAGCTTATTATAACATAATTGTTTGTAGGATGAATAAGATTAGGGTCTCCAATTTCTTTTTGTCATATTCTTAAGGTAACAGGATGCAATTTTAAGACTTGGAAAAAATAAGCTAGGCTTCATTTAAAGATAGATTAAAATTATCTTTCAAACAAGGTGATTGACTTGTGGATTGTGAGTTGCCATTGGCAGTGGTGGAAGCCAACACTTTACAGGCGTGGAACAGGGGAATCATTGATTTTCTGAAAAGTAAAGGGTGGGTTTTTATTTTTGCTTCCTTAAGATGAGTGTGCAAGTACAGCCTTGAATGACCTAATGGTCTCTGGTTGTACATAGGTTATGTTTTAAAAGAGGAGGTGGAGTGGCTTTCTAAATGGATGAGCTTTAGTCTTTTAAGACTAAAGATATAAAAAAGAATCTATATGAAATACAATTTAGTGTTTTTGAGGGTAGAAAAATTTTAATTGGCAGTTGTTGTAGGTCACTATATCACACAGATGATATCAGTGAGAGATTGTATAACGAGATCAGGAGTGTTAATAATAAAGAATAATGTTGCAATTGTCATGAGAGTCTTTAAATTTTGATGCATTAATTGGGATTAGATGCAGTCAAATGAAGAGGGAAAGAGATTAGATTTCGTCAGAGTGATTCATGGTGGTTTTCTGTACTCAATGGTCCAAGAGCTAACAAAAGGGGATTCTATTTTAGATTTATAGTTAATCATTAATGAAGATGTGTTACGAGAGTTGTATAATATCTTAAAGGTAAGCAAAATCTTAGAATGAAGATTTAACCCTTAAAGAATACTGGTAGCAAGGTTTTTTGTTGAAGACTATGAGATGTTTGAACTTTTAAATGTTCTGTGTTTTTCAAGGAGATATCAATATTCCTGATCCTGAGTATTCTGTAAGAAATATTATAATTGACCTGAATCATGTAGATATTAATATATTGGTGGTAAGTAAAAAAGATTGAGAGATTAAAAGTAGATAAAGCACCAGTATCAGACATTATCTTCCCTAGGATTTTAAAGATCAAAGATCAGATATGCAAAGCTCCCATTTTTGGTTTACAACAGTTAGCATGTGTTTGAGGACTGGAAAGTTGCTTATATTACTCCTATTTTGAAAGGAGGTGATAAGAATTACCCTGGAAATTGCAGGCCTGGTAGATTTAGTATAGTGGGAAAATTCTAGAGAATCTGGTAAAAGAAGGCTTACGACAAAAAGAAATCTTGCTTTACTAATCTGTTTTCAAGGATGTTATTTGTTATCAAGATAAGGGAAAAGGTGCATAGTTGGTGTACTTAGATTTCAAAAATACTTGGAAACCTGTCATGTAAAAGATTAGCTCAAGATAAGAGAAAAGGTGCATAGTTGGTGTACTTAGATTTCAAAAATACTTGGAAAACCTGTCATGTAAAAGATTAGCTAAGAAAATCACATTGGTAGGGGTTAGGGAAAGACTAATTAATTGGATTGTAAGGTAGTTGAATAAGAGAAAGCAAAGGTTTGTGATTAATGGAGTCCAATCATACTGGACCCTTGTTACTAGTGGAATGTCTCAGGGGATCAGTCCTAGAGTCTCTGCATTTTTCTTATTTACATTAAAGACACCATTATGGCACAATTACTAAATTAATAAAGTTTATATACATATGGTATTTCTAGATGCAATGAAAACACGGTATTGCAGAATGACTTGTGACAAATACTTGGTATATGACGTTTAATTACTATAACTGCAACATAATGCATTTGGATTATTATAATGTGGATCACTTGTTTAATATGGTAACTCTAACATTGGCATAACTTAAGAAAAGGATCTTGACCTAGTGGTGGAAAAGTCACTCAAACCATTGCTTTATTGTTAATAGTAAAACTAATAGAATTTTAGAGTGTTTTGACATGTTGATTACAAGTCAAAAAAGTAAATTCTCTCTACAGAAACTAATAGTTAGGCCTCACTGGGAATAATGTGTACAGGTTTAATCTTCTTATCTCAAATTGGCCAGGTGGATAAGGCGCTCGACTCGCAATCTGAGGGAAGCTGGTTCAATTCCCTGTCACACCGAACATGCTCGCCCTTTCAGCCGTGGGGGCATTATAATGTGACGGTCAATCCCACTATTCGTTGGTAAAAGAGTTGGCGGTGGGTGGTGATGAATAGCTGCCTTCCCTCTAGTCTTACACTGCTAAAGTAAGGACGGCTAGCGCAGATAGCCCTTGTGTAGCTTTGTGCAAAAATTCAAAAAACAAACTGGAAAGGGTTTAGAGGAAAGATATTAAGATGATTTTTGGGATGGAAGGGTTATGAGGATAGGTTGAGATTGCTTAACTTATATTCTCTTAAGAAAAGAAAGGTAAACTGTAAATTTATTGCAATTTGAAAGATTATCCAGGGCATCAATATATAGTTAAAAGCTTTTGATTTCTTTATTCTGTATTCTGAAGGTAATAGGGCTAGAGGACACAAATTGTAAGACTTGGAAAAGATAAGCTAGGCTATAGTTAAGGCAGTTTTATTTCTCAAACAGGGTGATTGATTTATGGAATGAGTTTCTGTCAGCAGTAGTGGAGGTTAGGACTTTACAGGAGTTCAAGAGGGGAATCTATGATTTCCTTAAAAATAAAGGGTGGGTTTAAATTTTTACTTTTCTCAAAGGTGATTGTGCAAGGTTAGCCTTGAATGATGGAATGTTCCCTTCTTATTCATATGTGCGGGAAACATTTCAGGAAGAATGATTAATAAATAATTAGGTATAATGCTATGTTACTGTGGTATATTCAGGTCAAAATGATTTTCCTTAGAGCAGTGGGGTAGGTTCAAAGACTAACAGGATATTCAACAAAATATTTATTACAAAATAATTTTGAATTCTCTGGCTTCGACTGAGTTTGACAAAGAAAAAGACAGGACACCAGTTAACAAAAAACACAATGAAACAATCTTTATTCAAATTCACAAGCACAAATTATATGTATATGGAACAGAATGATGTGCAGAGACTTTACGATATAATTAATTTTAAACTCTCTTAAGCACTTATAAAGCAGCTTGAGGTTGATAGAGAGATAGCTAATCAAGAGATCATAGTATTACATATACATAAAATTTTATAATACCACGTTCTCGGTAGTTGTGCATTATCTATGTCATTGCTTGTCAAACTTATTGAAGCATAAGGAAGGTTGTGATGCTTTACCTCCACACGCAGAATAGCTTATTTCCTTTGCATATCTGCCTATGAGATTTAATTTTACTAGTCTTGAGCTACTTCCTCACCTAAAAACACAAGTTTTCCGTGAACTGTACTAGTGCCTGATATCATCATCATGATCAGACGATGGCCCTTCAGCAGTAGGAGGGGGACAAAACCTTCTGCAGTATCTCCACTAAGTTTCATTCTTTTCCTTGGCATTGTCTAGAGTGCGTGTATTTCAAAATTGTTGATCAATTACTTGAGGTTTGCAATAGTTTACAACTGTTTTAATTTTTGTTCAAGTTTACCTGGTTTAGTGTTCATGTTTCACATAACCAGTGTGGTATTTTAATTTCACTTAAAAGAATTCATGATTACCCACCATTATGACTTCTCAGGTGATATGAACTTCCACTTTGTTCCATAATGATGATGTTCTGCACATAGGACCTGTCTATTGTGGCTTTTTATCTTTGGAGGACTTGATACTCATTGTTCAACATGTTGTGGGTTCTTTAATGTACACTGGGCCTCCTCCTCTTATATATTTAACTGACAGTTCTTCTTTCGAATTTGTATATGAGCACATAATGATTTTGACTGGTTATTTTCTCAGGTTTTTCTGTAGGGACAGCTGTATCTGTGAAGGAAAATCTTTACCCTTCTATTCTCTTCTTTGATATGATTTTGCAGATATGTTATTTCTTTCTGTGTCCCCTGTATCTTTCAGTTTCTCTTGTGCTGTATTACATGAAACTGATACTCAAGCTTACTTTGTCTTCCCTCCTTCACCTGATATTAATGTCCATGTGGACCCATTTCTTGAACAACTGCATACTCATACTAACATGCCTTGTCTCTTGTCCTGAATTTTAGCCATTCTTCATTTTCATCCCTTGATTTCCAGTCTTTGGATATCTTTTACCTGTTTGGGGTGGAACCCTTAACTTCTATTTCCCTTTCCAGTACCTAATTTTCACACCTTCGTTTCTTTCTTACCACCCACCTGTATTTGCTCTTATCACTTCATCTGTTTCTGAGACATTTCATTGCTCTCTCAAGGGGTTTTCTGGAAAGATTTGTTCTGTTCTCTTGTTTTCACCACATTTGCATGTAATTCTTCTGCTCTGTACCTCCATACTTGATTCCTTTGGTGTTAGTCTTGTTGGGACAAGATGCTCTCCTAGCTAATATACTCCTCCCTCACCCTTATCTCTGTGATCTTTGTCAGGCTCTATTTCTTCACCCTTCGGTCTTTTGGAGTGTTCCTGACTCACTGGAGATCCAGGCCAAGGTGGACAAGCATAAATCCTCATTGTATACTTTGGTTTCTCATTTTTCTCAATCTCACCCTTCTGTTTCTGCCCTGAGGCCTGCTGAAACCATATTTCCCTATCCCACTCCAGTTTCCAAGCCTTCTTCTTCTTCTTCCAATCCTCATATATTCTGTTATCATGGTCATAATTTGTCTCCTCGATGACCACCCTATCAGATCTGGCCCCATGGAAGCCCATCTGTCTCTTTTGCCAGCCTTTGGTCTCCATTTTCAGCTGATAGTTGGGTTCTTCAGGTTTTCACCCACAGCCTTTTTATCCCCCTTTTCTGGTTTCCTTTCTCTGATCCCATTTATCTACAGTGTTTTGAGGATGTAGTCTCAGATCTCTTGGCCATGAACACCATCAGGAGTATTTAGCTCTGCTCTTTGTTATTACTTTTATCTTCTTGTGATCCCCAAGAAGACTGGGGACTGGCACTCTGTTATTGACCTGTCATATTTCAACCAGTATCTTGTCATCCTTCTGTTCCATTTTGACTTTTAGATGCCTTTTTACACATTCCAGCCACCTCACCCTCCAGATATTCTCTTCATTTTGTCCATCAGGATCAATTCTTCCACGCTACACCTTAAGTCCAACTAACTTGTTGTGTGCAAATGTTTGATTTGTTATGTCGTTTTTTTTTTTCCTCCCCTTAGACACATTAGCTCATTTTGCCTTCCTCCTTTCATATTTCCATCTGGGCAAAGAGTATACCCTGCAAGACGTGGATGCAGTCTCCGTTGAGTATTACCCCACTATAGGGCATCACACTCCCTAGACTTTCCCCCTTTAGTCAAATTCTTCAAAAGGAGCTCATCTAGGTTTTTTTCAACTGTAATGGTCCCAGTGTGGGATTCTAGATACTGTGTACTGAGAGATGAGTATATTATTTTGGAAGTTTACATTTCCCTTACCTGAAAATATATTTCTAGTAGATACTTACCACTCTACACTCCTAAGAACGAAATTAATTTCAAGTGCTTATTGGGATATACTGTGCATAAAGAATATGTTACCCTCCTCTTCATGGAGGGCTATTGTCACATGGTGATTGTTATGCACATGTCTTAGGTGGGAGATAACTCAATGCTAGTGGCAAGTGCAAAATCTCAAAGGCAGACACATGAGGGATAGGTACTGTGTACAGAGAAGTATCTATTGGAAATACAGTTGCAGGTAACGAAAGAAAACTAGTTCCAAAACAAAGCAACTTTCATTACAATGTTATTATTTATCTCAAGTGTAAGTGAATCAAGAAGTATGTCCTGAACCTAAAGAAGCAAAAATTATGCACTATTTCCCAAATGTGTGAACATTTATAGTTTAATATATATTACCAACAAATAGTAAAATTTAACATTATCACTTATGAAAGTTTTAAGTTAAATTAACTTTAGAAAAATTAAACCGAAAATGTCAGTTTTTGTCACAATTTGATGTTGCAAATGTCATAATGTCTTCGAGTACAATCTGTTAAAACTTAAATAAATCAAATTTTACAGATTTTTTGTTGTTGTTAATTTTAATTATCTACAAAAACTTATATGAGTTCGAAACATGGGCATCTGCAGAATGGAGCAAGGGGGGTATTCCCCCTGAAATTATAGAAAAAAAATGTATTTGAATAATAATAAAAAAAGAGTATTAGGAAAATAATACTACTTAAATATAAATGATGAAATTAGGTGTCATAAATAAGCCATAATCAGCCAGAACATCACATTCAAACTTCAAGGTTATGGCCTTTACTCTGTAATGGCTAACATTTCACTCATCAAATAAAAACTCCAGTCATTTTTTCTTCGTTCCAAATTTGCTTAGGACCATCATTTTCTGGTTCATTACAACATATTAATAAGTTTTGCAATACCACAGAACAGAGTTTACAAGCATCTGACTGCCTTGTGAATTCTGGACTGGGGTAGCTCATCTGGCTAATTTCGTTCATCAGAGCAGCCCTTTTCTCTCCGAAGTTGAGCTTCATGGTGTTCTATCAGAAGGTTTTGTCATACCCTTTTCCCCTCTCTCTTGTTTCCTTCCTTCTCCTCAGGATTCCTGGTTGTGCCTGTGACTTCCGAGGCAGTACTCAACCTTTTCACCCAACAGGTTGTCGTACCTGCTCCACTCAGGTTGCACGTGTTTTACTCCCACCAGTTTGCCCCTCTTGGGTAATATAACTTTTTAGAACTCTGCCCTACTGTCTGGCTTCCATGCCATATGTTTTTGTTGAGGGATTTGCTCCTTTGCTCGGCATATTTATAACCTGAGGCTGTGCTTCCATGGAACAACTGGCTTCTTCTTGGCCATTTTGAACAAGCTTGTCAGCTCCTTCTCGCAGCTGTGCAGGCGGGATGGTTTATCATATTGGAGGGGTCTTGTTTTCATCCTACCCATTACCTTGTACATCTGGGTGTTTTCTTCAACACCCATCTCGGTAGATGTGAATAACAGTGCATGGTGGAGGTATGCGCTCTACTGAGTGCTCCTCAAGTTTCTTCTTATTTACTTCAGTGGAGCATGTTGTAAAGTGACTAAACTTTACTGGTTCACATCTAAGTAACTATAACTATGGATTAGAAGTATAACTGACAGTGTTGGTTAGCCTTAGCTCTTTAGTTTGACTTCATTTGCTTGCATCACATAAACTTTTGGAGTCAATGAGTTCACAGTTAATTCACCCAAGATGATCTAGAGATGGTCAGCAAGTAAACCAATTTATTGTGCAAAAACAGTTGAATACTCTGATATATTTTTTAATTTGAGCATTTTACCTTTGTCAAACTCCTTATATTTGAAACTAATCTAAGTAAGGGTATCTTATAAAAAATTTAGGTAGCAAGGATACATAAAACCAGTATGTGATGATGTATCTTTGTCCTGAAAAAATTAATTATACCTTTTTTTTTTTTTAGTTTCAAGACATATTCTACCTGCTAATGGAATGGAAGATCCAAATAATGATACAGTTCAAGTAAGAGATGCAGATGGGTAAGTTATTTTTTATTCAATGCTTCAAGCAATTTTATAAGTTATTGTAGATGAATGTTGATAATTTTCAGTGTCCTGTCAAGCAACTGTTTTTGTTTTGATTTTTAATATTTATCTCACTGTGCATTATGAACATGCATGTCCTATGGCTGATAGAAAATAAGTATTCTTGTATTCATTTCTAACCATTAAAATGGTGAAATA
>NW_013666377.1:332505-338034 GCF_000517525.1 Limulus polyphemus | reverse complement strand
ATTTAGAAGTAATATAGTATCATATCACAAGAAGATAATTATTTAGACTTCATCATTTTTTATTGGATCAATAAATAAAGATTTTGTTTAAATGATTATTAGTCTTATTGTGATATTCTCCAGCTAAAGCTTCCTACACCATAAAACCTGAAGCCTTATTGTTTTCAGGTTCTCCCTTTTCAGAAAAAATAAAATAAAAAAGGATTAGAATTTTCCACAATGCCAAACACATTTTGATAACTAAAGTTGAAAAATTAACCATGTCCTTGCTAAGCTTTTTACTTTAAAGTTTCCAAAATAGCTTTTTCTACAAAAATAAAATTCAAAGAAAGATCCATCTCACTTTTGAAGCAATTAGTTTAGCAATCTCTACTTTCTCTCATCAGTAAAAAACAGAAGCAAAGAATTTTCATTACATTTTTGAAAGAAACTCACCAATACTAGACTGTCTATTTAATTCTAGATTCAAGTTTTTGGTGCCATAGATTTCTTGGATTTGTAAAGAAAAGTCATTTTCAGCAGTTCCAATAGCAGCTGAAATGTCAGTACAATCTAACATATGTTTAAGAATCTTCAACCTTTTCACATACTTTGGTAAACTACTCTTCTTGATTCTGTCCACCAGTCTTCTTGTAGTAGATTCTATATATACTCTGGAACATTCAGACCATTTATACATGTAGATAAATGTTTGAGAAATTTGGTTTGTCTTTAAACACAAAGTAGTTCCTTATTTGGACAATTGGTTTAAGGATGACTCAAAAGTTCTACTTGTGGATAAACATTGCACAATAAAGTATTGAGTTGTTTCTTTATTTTCAAGGGAAGTTTACTGGTGAGTGGTAATGTTATATAAAGAGTCTTTTATTTGGTACATTATACAGCTTTTTAGAAGGAAGCTTTCTAGATGTACTTGTTTATTGTTGATAAGTATTATTATTATACGTCACAGTTTTCTTGGAAAATCATTCTTGCTTAAATACAACTTAAGTTGTTATTTCCATTCTAAGTAGTAAGTTTATGGACTCTGTATACCAAAATTCTAATCAGATTTTCTTTCAACTTCCTTGATATAAAGAAGCAACTTCAAATTTAATTATCCAAAGTTGAAGTCATCCTTGAAGCCACCATCTGAATAAGGAACTATTTTGTGCTTAAAGATATAAAAAGGTAAACCAAATTTCTCAAATATTATCTACATGTATAAATGCTCTGGATGTTTTAGAGTATATATATAGGATCTACTACAAGAAAGCTAGTAGATAGAATCAAGAAGCACAGTTTACCAGGAAATGTGGAAGGGTTAAACAGACTTTAACATTTGTTAGATTGTATTAAAATTCCAGTTACTATCAAGCAGTTTAAAATTATTGGACTGCCGAAAGTGACTTTTATTTATGAATCAAAAGTTCTTGGCTATCAATAACTTGAATCCAGATGTAAACAGACAGTTTAGTATTGGTGAGCTTCTTTTGAAAGTGTAACAGAAGAAGTTATTGAGCACTTCAGCCCATGTATCGTACCTCTGTGAAAATTTAGAGCCAATATTAACAGTGACTTTTTTGTTGCATTCTGCTTAAGCATACAAATCTTCATGTTAAGTTTTGATGTTTTGAGTTCTTAACATCAACAAATTTTTACTCTTTTTCTGAATTTGTGTCATGTTAACTTGTAAATTTTATATTCTTAAATTCTTGGCATTTTTCATTTATGTTGAAACTATTGACATGAATAGAAAAATTTGTCGTGATTTTTAAAAACTATTTTTAATATTTTTCTAACATCTTATTCTTGATTTTTTTAATTATGTAATAAATTATATCTGAAGAGCTGCTAAAATTCTAAGATAATAATTTCAATGAATAATAAATAGGCAAATTACTAAATTCTGCCCTTAATCTAAGAACTCTGATAAGGCTGGGCCTACTTATGATATTACCAATCACCAAAACAAAACTATCATATGTAAAATTTCTTGTACCCTGCCTGTCATGTTTGGCCAAAGTAATTAATACTATTTAAGAAATTTACTGTTTTCTATTAATCTAGCTAATACTATAACTAAGATACAAATTGAATTATTTAATTGAATACTATAAATTACAGAAAAACATGCAAATTTGCATCTTATTTAATATCTTGTTAGCTCCTGTTAGATCTCCACACAGCACTAACACAGCTCATGAAAAGTTACGATCACTAGTGTACCTTGCTTAGTTCTACCCATTTCAAATCGTCATAGTGTTTGAAGTCAGACTTGCTAAAGAAAGTCAGCCCAGTGACTGGAATTGAAGGGGGGGGGGGATATAATAGAAAGGATACGTGATATGACAGATATCATTTTAAGCCTCTATGGTATAATAAGTGCTTGAACTAGATGGAGTATGTATGGTAAAGATAAAGAAAGTTTTATATATATTTATGCTATATATCCTATAACACCTGTGATAATTAGGTGACCTACATAGAGTCAACGACCACACCATCATAAAAAAGTAAACCAGTATAATTTTTGGTGGAATTGAATAAAATGATAAGTGTGGTCTGGGGTATATACGTACAAGACCCAAAAAGTTGTGTATATTCTGGATTGACCATGCTAATTGTGTGACTTATACTGAGTCAACAACCACACAACGATAAACAATTGACTTGTGTTTGGAAAGCATTCAGTGTAAGGTTCTACCACCTCACACTGGATGAATAGCTTAACTTGTTATTGTGTGCTATAATCTCCACTTCCTTGAAGTTTAGTACCTGGATAGTGGTGAAAGAGAAAGGTCAACAACATGGATTGAGAGCAGAATCTAGCAGCTGTAGTTACAATTACTAACAGGACTGTAGTTAGCAAAAATAACACAAAAGAAGTCAATGTCAAGTGAAGTTGACGGTAAGACAGTAAGTCAGGGTGACATGAGGGAGAAAGAAAGAATACTAGTTAGTAACTTATGGATAGTGACTGTTAGGTAAATCAAATCATTTATTTTTGTAATAGTTATTAAGAAATGCTCAAAAGTGCCCAGTACCTTATTAACTTGAATTTTTTTGTCCCAGGGACCCAATGATTTGGTAAAAAATGAGGTTACATTGTATATTTATACATACAACTTAAAAACATCAAAAATTTGAACTGTCTCATTTAATACTTACTAAACATATGAACATTTTTTACACTGCACTTGTTTGCCTGGAATGTTTTCATTGCTTTTCCCGCAGTGAGATCTTCCGTGTTAGGGAGTACACAAGTTTGAAGATAGACAGGTGTATTGTAAAGTAGTTTTCTGCGTTCCTAACATTACAATTTGTGCATTTATATGTGAAATGTCCATTAATGTGAACACTGATACAATAAAAATAAACTTAGAGAAAAAAAGAACTCTGGAATTATATTTATTCTTATGCCTAGTAAGGCAAAGTTTCTCAATAAAGAAGTAATTAATACTAAATATGCATCTAATATAGACATCAGTAGTAGTAGTAGTAGTGTTTTTGTTATATTCAATAAAGAATCTAAATTTGAAAAGAAAAAATCATTGAGAAAATTATCTTAAACTAATTATTGGAAAAGTAACATCTCTAATTGCAATATACTGAAGGCTGCAGGTAAGTAATCTTTCATTAAATGGCTGATTCTTCCTATATTTAGAAATATTGTACCTGTATGTAGATATACGTAGATGACATTGCGTGATGACTTACTTTATAAACAAAGTTTACCATAGATTATACAGTAGAGAAGCTGAAAAATACTTGTTTGATATTAGTTAACTATTATTACAGCCCATTGCTTTACACTGCATTTTATGGCCTTTAATACATTGTATAAACATTCCTGAATTATGGAGAGTGTGTTTTATTTATTACAATTAAGTTTTACAAATTAGAATGTATTCATTTTGAGCCTAATTAAATAAAATTTAAAACGATTTTACAATTTGGGGAATTCTTAACATACTGTGCTTTGGCCACCTTCTATCCATATTACTACATGATGGTAAAATTCTTTTATCACTTACATACAGGCATTCCACACTTACTCTATGCAGTTTTTATTTTTGCTAGCAAACTTAACACTTGTTGAAATTAACTGACGTATTCTATTTGTGTAATAAAGCTTCTCCTCTGCTTACTAAACATTTCATTACAACATTTTGATCAACATTTACCAGGCACAACCAGAATTTTTAACTTTTATTTTTGTTGTGGTTTTGTTTTTTTCAGCAGTTTCTGAAATGCTAACCACTGTTTCAAACTTTATGCCTTTCTCCATCATATGGGTTTGACATATAGCTTGTATTTATTTTATTAATTTTAAGACTATTATTTCCCTCAGTATGCTTCATTGAATGTATTTTGCATACACAAACAAACAGATCTGATCTTATAACTCTTACAAGTAACATTGATTACTTTTTTCTAAGCTAGTGATTATTCTGCATTTCTTCAACATCACTTAAAACTTCTTAAAAATTTTTTTTTGCATTATTTTCAGGTTTTTGTCATGCTTTAATGAATATTCTTGACCATTAACATCCATACAAATGGCAGTTTCATTCCTTTCTAATATTTACTTTCCTGTGTCATGTAGAACACTTGTGTCATCAAACTGTACTTGAACCATTTTGTGTATTTATGTTGTTGTTAATGACTCTTATATGTTTGATGATTTTAACTTGAAACAGCACCAAGAATACACAAATAATATACCATCAATTATTATTTCCCTGTTTGTATTCTTCCTAACACATCAGCTCCTATTTTTTTTTATAGAATTGTCAGTTATGATTTGAGGTAACATTTACTATCCTTAAATTCATAAGTTATTCTATGAAAATAATCATAAGGACATTCTTAAGTACAGTAGCTTCTTATTTTTATGTGAAGAAATTAACACATTAGTTATTGTTGTTTTTCAACTTCCTGCATATTGATTTTTATGAGCAAGCTGTTCACTATCATATTAATAGTAATCGTTTTTTTGCTTATCTATCAGGCAATATTGTTGGGTATGTTTTGCAACTCAAGATGAAGAAATAGTAATCATTTTTTGCTTATCTATCAGGCAATATTGTTGGGTATGTTTTGCAACTCAAGATGAAGAAATAGTAATCATTTTTTGCTTATCTATCAGGCAATATTGTTGGGTATGTTTTGCAACTCAAGATGAAGATAGTGAAGCTGAGTGGGTCAGACCTTGCCGTTGTCGTGGCACTACAAAATGGGTGCACCAGAGCTGTCTTCAACGATGGATTGATGAGAAACAGCGAGGAAACACCACAACTTCTGTTGCATGTCCCCAGTGTAACACTAAATATATCATAGTTTTTCCTCCATATGGTAGGCTGTTGGTAAAATATATCATAATGTTTCTTTGGTTGTAAACTATTTGATATTACATTTTTTTTTTTTAAGTTGTTTAAAACAATTGCTAATCAATATGTTAAGAAATCTTTTCCTGCCTTAAACTTGTTCATTTGAGTGTTAGAAAAGCTATAAAAAAAAGAGCAGACTACCAGAAACATATGTTTC